>NC_134693.1:75260792-75490792 GCF_050947455.1 Rhinoderma darwinii | reverse complement strand
GATTGTTACCTGTCCCTTGGCAACGGACTCCGGAGCTTTCTTCCGGTTTTCGTTAGTCTAACGCATGAGCAGTGGCTACGTGTGTCTGTTGATTGCCGGTAACCTGCCAACCTACTTTAGATGTCATTTCCGGTTGCTGTTAGCCTGACGCATGCGCACTTGATGACAATGAACGCCGAACATGTATGACATAAGTCAAACAAGCTACAACACTTTATACAAATTAAACATCAGTCTTCTGATTGGTGAGTGGTCTGACAGCCTTAATTTGAGACATCTTTTGAATATCAGATTAATCTATAATTATGTCTCTATGTTACGCTGTTTTGGTATGTAGAATGTTTTTGTTTTTTTTAATATGTCACTTATGTATCAATGTTTTAATCTTTTGCTCCTGTAAAATTTGTTTTACACATAGCTAAACGCGGTTTGTATTTTTTAAAATTATTCTAATGAGCATAATTGCTTGTATTTGATGCACACTATATAAACCATGACTGTTGTATACACCATTATGCTTGAAAAAGGTCCTAATGCTGGATTGAAACATTGCACCTCTATATGTTGGCGTGAATAAATCACTGTTTTTCATCTATTCTGTTGGAGTGCTGCAAGATTTATTTCTTTTGAATATCGATACAGTCCTTGGATCTGGACTGCTTGCTGGCACACGTTCACATACGTAAGCTTTTCCTTTACCGGGACGGAGTGCTGCTGATTTCTCTGTTGGAATATAATATAATATATATATATATATATATATATATATATATATAAAAAGAAATAAATGTCCACCGCATCAATCAGTGGAGGGTCCCGGAATTGCTGTGTGAGGGCCAAAAATGGCCTGTTCAAATCACGTTTACCTTCTGTTTGGTCTTTCCCTTCATCTGTTCCGTCAGAGGAACCGAAAGACAATCGGAAAGTATAGTTTCCGTTTGCAATACCATTGATTGCAATGGTATATTTTTTTCCGTTCAGTTGATCTAAGTTTGCGTCTGTTCCGCTAGGTTTCTGTTTTCTTTTCCCAATGGAAACAATAGCGTAGTTTGCTGCGCTATTGTTTCCGCCAAAAAAACGGAAACCTAACGGAACGGACGCAGACTAAAGCCAACTGAAAGAAAAATACCATTGAAGTCAAAAGGTATTGCAAACGGAAACAAAACTTTCCGTTCATCTGACGGAACAGATGAACAGAAAGACCAAACAGAAGGCAAACGTGGTAACTGGCACAGGGTAGAGGCTTTGGTGTAGCGGTTGGTAAGAAAGAGGAGCCTGGATGATGCATTCAGGATAGATTGGGGAGGGGAGAGATTAGTGAGGGGGGGGGGGGAGACTGATTAGTAATGATTAAGGCTATGCTCACACATTGCAATCTGCTACAGATTTTGAAGCCAAAGTCAAAAGTGCTTTAAAAAGGAATGGTAAACATAAAGGAAGAATTTATACTTCTCCTTCCTCCTGGATCTACTTCTGACTTTGGCTCAAAAACCTGCAACTAATCACGATATGTGAACATAGCCTTACAGTAGTGAAAACGAGAATGAATCAGAGCAATAATAAAATTTTTAGACGTTTTTATGGTAAGTAAAGGGCGAATTCTGGAGCGTTTTTTGAGGTATAGGTGACGTACGTGTGCAAGTGATTAAATAGAAGGAATAAAGGAAATATCTGAGTCATGACATTGGGTGTGCTGCCTAGGAGTTATGGTAGTACCACACACCAAAATAGTTAGTAAATGGTGGAAACACAAGGAGCTCAGTTTTTGAAAGATTCAGTTTCAGATACAGGACATGATGTTAGAGACAGCTGACAGACGATGACTGGTGTTTTCTATTTAGAAGGGGAGTGATGTCATGTGAAGAGGTATATAATTGGGCATCATGAGCGTAGAGATATTGTTGTAAGCTATATCTGCTGACCAATTTGTGCAATAGGGGCTATGTATAGAGAAAAAAGGAGAGGACCTAGAAACTGATCCCTGAGAAACCCTGACTGCAAGGGAAGGTAGGAAATGATACACTGAACGATCAGAGAGGTAGGAAAAATACCCATAACAAGCAATGTCCTTGAGGACAAAAGAGTGGAGCATGCAGAGTAGCCAGGATGCCCTGTATATAGAAGTAGCCGAGATACTTTTTCGTAATCCTGGCCACCACCTTGCTACTTAGTCTCCCCCGAATCAGGGGGGCCAGCCAGCGGCCATCTCACCAGGTAGGGACGGGATCGGGTAACCCGCTCTCAAGATAAGTGCGAGGATATGCCATAAATGTCTAAAATGGGAATACCCCTTTTTATATTTCTGTCCACATAACCGTATGAGGGCTTGTTTTTTTGAGGGACGAGCTGTCAGTTTTAATGGCACCATTATGTACTGGAAAAAAAAAAAAAACATTTGAGGGGTGTAATAGAAAAAAAAAACGGTAATTCCGCCATTGTTTCTTGGCTTTTATTTTTACGACATTCACTGTGCGGTAATAGCGACATGTGAACTTTCTTCTGCAGACAAGTAGGATTACAGCTTTACCAAATGTATGTTTGCGCACGACTGCTGTTTTAGTCAGTGTGCTATCCGTTTTTTTAATAGATAGCACACTGACCAATTAATTTCGATTGGCCCATGAACACGACCGTGGTTTTTACAGATCTGTGTGGGGGCTGTGGGACCAAGACGCAAAACTCAGAACAGATCCTATTCCTGTCTGTATTTGTGGCTCAGTATTACCCATTCAAGTGTATCGCGACGTGAAAACCACAGACCGCACATAGATGGCATCCGTGTGCTGTCCATGTTTTGCGGATCCGTTGATTACGGACCGCAAAATACAAATGGTGTGACTGAGCCCTAAGATGTAAGTTTTTATCCACAATTCAAGATAAGGCTGATTACCCTTACCAGTAATCGTTTTTTCACAAACCCATGACAGAACCCCTGGAGAGGACACCCTATTCGATGGACAAGAAAACGGAGAAGATAAAAGTGGACACACCACTCCACACACCTAGTCCTTTGCAAGAACTCAGGATGATCAGATTAACAAGTTAAATAATTTATATGAAATATATATATATTTTTAAAATATATCATCCAGGTGAAACGAAATAGTCAAAAAAGGTGTAAAGAACTTTTTAGAAGTACACAATATATCTACTATACCATGGATTTGAATGTGTACTTAACATACACTAACTATAGAAAAAAAATCTGAACAGACAGGGGGTGCTGTCATGGGTTCGTGAATAAACGATTACCGGTTGGAGTAATCAGCCTTTTACCCCTAATCCATGACAGCACACCTGGACATATACACAAGCATAATATAAATCAGGATGGGACTACAGTCTGGAGGACTTTCCTACCCAAGGCCACCTCAGAAATATCATGAAATTGTAAACTGCAATGTTTTAGAAAAGTATGAGGGGAGGACCAGGTAGCTGCTTTACAGATATGTTCCAATGATGAACTGGCCCTCTCAGCCCAGGAAGTGGATACTGCCCTAGTGGAATGTGCCCCAAACAACAGGGGATGCAAGACCCTGACTGGAGTAAGCTAGGAAGATAACCTTTTTAATCCATCTGCCAACTGTGGATTTATTAGCAGCCCCTCTTCTATTGGGACCTTGGAATCAGGGCCAGCCTTAGGGTAGATGGCGCCCCGTGCGAAATTATCTTTCGGCGCCCCACGCCATTATAAAAAATGCCCCATATAAAAACATAATTCCTCCCCACAGTATAATGCCCTATATAGTGCCCCCACACAGTGTAATGCCCCTTTAGTGCCCCACACACAGTATAATATTTAATAATGTAATATGTTATAACGCCTTCGAGGACACAGTATATTGTACTCTAATTGTGCCCACACAGTGTTATGCCCCCTAAGTGCCACACAGCCCCCACCTCTCCTTTGTGGACAGTGCACCCCAAACAAAAAAAAATAATTGTACTCATCTAGGCCCCGTTCCCACGACGAATGGAGCTGATCCACAATGTTGATGACAGGATCCTTGCGTAGGGCGGCTTGATCCAGAGATGTCATCACACCGACTGCGCAGGGAACCTGTCCCTGCGCCTCATAGGCTGTAGGCGCCTCTGTAGCCTGGTACAGAGTTTCACAACCTTTTCGGACTTGACACACCCCTGGAAAAAAAAAAATTCCTCAGGGCTCCCCTACCAAAAATTGTTTAGAGAAAGACAAAAAATAGCTAAAAATAAGAACTACATTCTTAGGGTATGTTCACACAGCGTTTTTTGTAAGGCAGAAAAAAAATCTGCTTTTGCATTGACATCGTTATTTGATGGGGGTTTTTTTGAATTTTTTTTAAGCCGTTGAAGCGAATGCAAAAGACGCAGCAAAAAAAGCTCCAAACGAGCATCACAGCTATTTTCTTCCTACTGTTAATTTCAATTGGAGGTCAGAGGTGGAAACCACTTGAAGACCATCAGCCCCCCCCCCCACTCACAGTGAAATAACCATCAGCCCTTCACTCACAGTAAAATGACCATCAGCCCCTCCACTCGCGGTAAAATGACCAACAGCCCCTCCACTCGCAGTAAAAGGACCAACAGCCCCTCCACTCGCAGTAAAAGGACCAACAGCCCCTCCACTCGCAGTAAAAGGACCAACAGCCCCTCCACTCGCAGTAAAAGGACCATCAGCCCCTCCACTCGCAGTAAAAGGACCATCAGCCCCTCCACTCACAGTAAAATGACCATCAGCCCCTCCACTCACAGTAAAATGACCATCAGCCCCTCCACTCACAGTAAAATGACCATCAGCCCCTCCACTCGCAGTAAAAGGACCATCAGCCCCTCCACTCACAGTAAAATGACCATCAGCCCCTCCACTCGCAGTAAAAGGACCATCAGCCCCTCCACTCGCAGTAAAAGGACCAACAGCCCCTCCACTCGCAGTAAAAGGACCAACAGCCACTCCACTCAGTGAAATAACCATCAGCCCCTCCACTCACAGTAAACTGACTATTAGTCCCCACACACAGTAAAACAACCATCGGTCCCCACTCACAGGAAAATTACCATCAGCCCACCACTCACAGATGCCCCCTGCAGATAGTACCACAGAGCCCCCTGTAGATAGTATCACACAGCCCCCTTGTAGGTCGTGCCACAGACCCTGTAGGTCGTGTCACACAGCTCCCTTGTAGGTCATGCCTCACAGCCCCCTTGCAGGTAGTGCCACACAGCCCCTTTGTAGGTAGTGACACAAATCCCCCCTTGCTGCACAGCCCCCTGTAGGTCGTGCGACACAGCCCCTTTGTAGGTAGTAGGGATGTCACGATACCTGAATTCGGACTTCGATACCGATACTTCGTGTAGTATTTGTGATTTCAATACCAAAACGATAACTTTGCCAACAGTAATAATAAAAATAAAAAAAAGTTCTTCGATTTTCTGATGTGAGGCGCGTGGTGTGATGCTGAATTTAACCTCCATTTGCCTCAAATTTATAGTAATTAACCCCATCATGTTTCTCAGTGATAATGGGTTAATGTGTTAAATTGTTGTGCAGGTTATTACGACCGCGCCAATACCGAATATGTGTATGTTTTATGTATTGAGACTTATTTTAATGTTTATTGTAAAAAAAAGGCGTATGTATTTTTTAAAATTTCATATTACTTTATGTTTTTACTTTATTTTTAAGCTTTAATATACTGGCATATATCAGATATGTGCCAGTACATTATCCTGCCCTGGGGTCCTTCAATAGACCCTGGGCTGTCTGCCCATATATGGTATGTCCCTCAATCGCGTCACAGGCATCCCCCTTCTCACTTTCCCCTGAATGCTGCAGTCAGCTTTGATCGCAGCATTCAGGGGAATAGCGGCGGAGATGAGAGGTTTCTCAGATCTCCGCCGTTACAGAGCGGGGCTGCGGATGTGTAATAGTCATTGTCCCGCTCCTGACAACAAGTGCGTGAGCGATCAGCATGAGGTGATGTGGCCGGCGCTGCACTAATGAGCGGCGGCGCAGACACCGAAGACAGAACGAACATGGGGGTGTTTTGCAGTGCGGCCGCCATGTTCTGTCTTCAGTGCCGCCGCTCATTAGTGCAGCGCTGGCCGCATCGCATCATCCTGACGGCGCGCACTTGTCAGGACTCAGGAGCGGGGCAATGGCCGTATTACACAGCCGCAGCCCCGCTCTCATACATCATGTATTACTATACGCAGCTGTGTGGCCGCACAGCTTAGTATCGAAATACATGAAACGGTATCGAACCATTTGGGGATGCACAGTATCAAAACAGTATCGAAGTTTCGATGAATTGTGCATCCCTAGTAAGTAGTGCCACAAAACCCCCCCTTGCCGCACAGCCCCCTTGTAGGTAGTGCCACAAATCCCCCCCTTGCTGCACAGCCCCCTAGTAGGTAGTGCCACACAAATCCCCCCCTTGCCGCACAGCCCCCTTGTAGGTAGTGCCACACAGCCCCCGTGTAGGTAGCACTCCCTTCCTGTAGATAGCACTGTAGCTCCCTGTGGCTGGGGATTCCGCTCCTTGACGGAGTGCTTGATGTCTCTGTCCATATATGAACAGTGACATCAGGGGCAACTAACTCCTGAAGCGGAATCCCTGTCCACAGCGTTGCCGACGCTGTGGCCGGAGAGTCCACTCCAGGACAAGCCCTTGACGTCTCTGTCCATTTAGTCGCGGGGGGGGTGCTATCTACAGGGGTTCTGCAAAAAAATCTCCTTCTCCTCACATCCACTTCGCGCTATGAGGAGGAGGAGAGAAAGCACGTCCGTGGCAGTTGTCCAGAGTGTCATGTTGGGAGCCACCAGCCTAGTAGATCGCAGAGGAGGGAGATACCTCTCTGCTCTGATATAGTGTTCAATAGTGTCTGCGTCCTTAGTAGGGCCGTATTTACAACTCGCGCTGCCCTAGGCTCTAAGCCTGAATATACCCCCATTAAAGGCCTATTTAGTTTAGCCAATTATCATCATGATTCGCTAGTTTCTGACCAATTCTAATGATATTGGTCAGTGTTAACAAAGGAGAAGATCAATGATAAAAACTTTGCTTATCGTTAATCTCAAATGAGAAAAAAAAAAAGGTAATACACCCGGCCGTAGTCATAGCGATGCGTATTCTGTTCTGAGCGTAGCCCGGCCCCCAATCAAAGGCTGCAGCGGTCACATGGACTACAGCGTCATCGCAGGAGGCCGGGCTACGCTCAGGGAGAGAGAGGGACTACGGCTGGGAGTATTAGCTTTTTTTTAAAATTTATTTCTGCAGTCTTTCCGCCCAAAAAACGGTACCAAAATTTGGTGCCGTTTTTCAGGTGAAATTCCCTGCGGTTCTCAGGACGTATACACTGTCATTTTACGTATCCACCCTGTGTGTTCCTACCCTTATAATCAACTTGCTCTCCCCCACAAATATTATCTCTAAGGGTAAAGCCACACGGAGCGGCCCTGACACTGTCGCAACGCAGTCAACAACCACGCCGGCACCATGTTCGGTGGGGCTGTCAAACAGCCGGTTAGTGGCCGCACGTACTCCAGTTACATTCGCATGCAAACTGCCGCTCCATTCATTCTCTATGGGAGCGCTGGAGATAGCCGAGTGCAGTGTTCGGCTTTTTCCGGCGCTCCCATAGAGAATGGATAGGAGGTAAGCTGATGTAATTTGCAAAATCGTGCGGCCATAAAGGGTGTATTAATTCATGGCCGCACGATTTTGCAGATAAAGGGACGGTTTACCCACGTTAACGTGCGGCCATGAATTAATACACCCTTTATGGCCGCACGATTTTGCAAATTACAACAACTTACCCCCTATTCATTCTCTATGGGAGCGCTGGAAAAAGAAGAACACAGCACTCAGCTATCTCCGGCGCTCCCATAGAGAATGAATGGAGCGGCAGTGCGCATGCGAATGTAACCGGAATACCCCTTAACGAGGTATTTGACAGCCGCTCCTACATAGTGCCAGCGAGGTTGTTGGCCGCGTTGCGACAGTGCGAGGGCCGCTCCGTGTGGCCGTACCCTAAAGAATCCTTTCTCCCCATATACAACGTCAAGTTCCCCTCCCCCATGATTCATAATAAGCTCCCACACCACTAAATAAACTATACAGAAGTCCCCCTCCTCACAAAATACATGTATAAAGAATACCCCCACACTGCTATAGCATTTAGGGCAATGTCCCCTCACCTTCAAAATCGATCTGTAAAAAATACACACACACACACAAAGCACCTATAACCTATGCTCCCCTCCCCCACAAAATCGATCTTTGAAAAAACAAAACAAAAACATCCTGTTACACATCACGCTCCCTCTTTCCTCCTCCCTCACACAGCACATAAATAAACATGGATTAACCTAAAGCTGCTGCTCTTACCCGACACCGGAGCTCCGTGGAGGAGTCTTCACTGTGGCAGCAGCACAGCAGGAAGGAGCTGCGGGAGGCGCTGATTCTGTGTGACTGTGCAGTACAGGCTGTGCTGATTGGTGGAGCAGACAGAGGCCCCTGCTGCTCCACCAATCAGCACTCACTTCAAACAGCAGTGGAGAGGAAGGAACATTTCTCCTCTCTGATGTGCGGCTCGTACCCGCTGCCGCCCCCCTTACAGCATGGCGGCCGGCGAGCTGTGAGACCGCACGTGTCGCACATAGCTAAGGCCGGCCATGCTTGGAATCATAATAATAGGTTTTCAGAAGATAAGGCATCGCCTCACATCTAAACAATGAAATTCCATTTCCTTGGGTTTCTTAGGATTATTACAGAAAGAGAGAAGAACAATCTTCTGATTCATATGGAACTTCGAGACTACGTTAGGTAAAAAATCTGGCAGGGTTTTCATAACAACTCTATCCTCACAGACCATGGTGTAAGGAGGGACGGCAGAAAGAGCTCACTGATCCTACAAGCGGATGTAACGGCCAGCAAAAAGGTAATCTTAAGAGAGCATTCTAATAGAAATGGATTCTAGCTTTACTTCCGGAGGCGGAACATCGCGAGTGGCCGCGTCTTACCTCGGCTCCGTGTACCGCTCAGGGAATACGGCTGATATCGTCGGCATCGAAGGCTCACTGACCTTCCAGCTGTGGGTGCATAGAACACCCTCCCCTGCACCGTCGGAGCCGCTCTTATGCTCCGGGAGTCAACAGTGCCTTCATCGGGGCACGCTGCCTCAGAGGCCGCCGGCCATCTTGCGGTCTATTACCTCGCTGCGGGTAAGGACAACCTAGTGGCAGCGTTGAAGCTACTGCCCTGCATCTTCACCTCGGTGAGGGCTTCGACACCCTCTCCTTGCCCCCAGGGACATTTGATCACTGGTGGAAGTCACTGGCGTTGCATGTCCACCCTAGTCATTGGGGAGCGGTCAGCCATCTTGGGGCCTACCATCCCGCCTCATCTAGGAAAAGTGGGTCACTGCTGCGAGTCTTGAGACTACTGGAGTGTCTCCCCATCTCATATGGGATCCCTGGTCACCTCGCAGAAGGGGAATGTGAGGCAGACTTGCCACTAATGAGTGTCACCCCTACTCAGGGGAAACTAGAGAGGGCTAAAACTTAAAGGGAGCTCCTAGCCTTGGCTTCGACCACAGACACCACCAGCCTCCAGGCGGGGATTGAGGAGAGGCGACATTGTAGACATGGCTACATGCCATCCCTGTGCAAGGGGACATTAGAGTGGGCAGAGTAATCCTCTTGCTGCCTCGCAGAAGAGTTGAACACCACGATCGCTGCTGGCTCCTTCCTCATCATCAGTGAGTTGGCAGCCATCTTGCACTCTGCAAGCCTTCGTCTCCCACAGTGAAGCACCTGGACCGGAGATACTACCTGGTACTGAGTAGTGTCTCCCCTTCCAACGATTAAATATAATCCCCTGCTGAGTACAGAGGGCCAAGCAGTGAATTACGATGTGTATACATTGAACTTTGCTTGCCCCAACCTCGTGATACCCAGTTGCAACCTATCACATATATCGTCAGGATGACTACATTGCCTGATATACTGGCCTAACTGTTCATACTTCACTACCGGCTCACCTACGCTATTGCGGAATGCTTGTGACATTGTTGTCACCCAGTGGTCATTATAACTTTAATCGCTACACCATCTTCTTTGCATAATGTAAATCCCTATAGGAAAGCTGATGCCACAAACCTTAGAATGTAAGGGTCGACCCATCTGACCTAATTCAGCCCTTCCATCGCTCCCACTGTCTTGATAATGGACAAATTTCTTCATAAACACACTCATATTCCGTGTCTTACTAGGCAATCTCAAGGGACCAACCCTAAAGCAGACGCCATACCGAGGGGAAAATCCGGTAAAGAAAAGCAGGGGCCTAGACCTCCTCAGACTGTCTGCATCAATGTCTTTTCCTCTCACCGTAACTTCTTCAAACCTGAGACATCACCCCACCAAACCTATCTCCGGCTGACAGTCCTCTGTCCTCCCCGCTAATGCACCATCATCATGCCACTGTAGTGGCAGAAGAGATCTCGCTAAATGATGCCTTTATTTTACAAGAATGGATCTGATCCATGCCTCCATTAACTCAGCACTGACGCAGATTACCACAAACACGCAAAAAATAGCAGACCTGGAGAACCACATGCTGGCATGCGACACTACAATGTCTGACCTGGATAATTCTGTAGCTCAACACCAAAATGCAGAAATCATTCTGAAAGATAAGCTGGAAGACCTGGAAAACAGGGACAGTTGGAACAATCTGCGCTTTGTAGGAATTCTCGAACACATTGTGGGTGATGATCTCATACAACTTCTCACAACTGACCTCCCTACCACCCTCCAACTAGATCTTCAGTCGGACCCATTCAGCATTGAGCGGGCTCACAGAATATACAAAAAATCTCCCCGCGGGGAGAGAGTAAACCTCGACCAGTTATAGCGAAATACCTTAACTGGGCAGTCAAGGAACTTATATAAGGAACTTATTTTCCAAAACTTCTCCTCAGCAGTCCCCTTCAAAAGAAAGGCGTTCACACCAATATGCCGTCATCTACATGAGCAGGGAATAAGTTTCCAAATTTTGTACCCAGCAAAGCTCAAGCTGACTGAAAATGGCCAAACCAACATCTACGAGGATCCTGGAGAAGCTTGGCGTCAATTCCTCAGAGATGTCCCCGTCTGACCTGCCATCGCTTTGTGAAGATTTGGGGACTCTTCTAGCTTATATTCCTCAGTGCCTTACCACAAGTTGCATATTTGCACTGTAGTTTTCTTACATGTCTTGTATTACTAATTTCCATTGTGTGATACACATATTGTTCACTTTACTATGTTTTTTTTCCCTAACTAAGGTTTTTCTCTATCCCCCTTCTCCCCTGGACATGTGTTATCCTTGTAAGTCACTAAATCTACTGTATGGGATCTACTGCTCGCTGGGACAGCGGACCCCGAACTTATAATTCATCACACTCCTGCTTTGAGACCGCGCCTACAGGGATAGGATGAGTACCCTTTATAGCGCTATAGACACACCTCTTTCCACGCCTTCCGTACTACGAATGGTCATGTAGAACGTTGCCCGCCTAAACACTGTAGTCAAACGTAAAAAGGTAGTAACACACCTAAAGCGATTGAGACCCCATGTAATTTTCCTACAGGACACACACTGGGGGAGGGTGATGGGGGTTCCTTGATGGCCCCATGGCTGGGTGACTGTTACACAGTCTCAAATACCTCTAAATCTAGAGGGGTGGCAACGCTTTTTCACAAATCTCTGGACCGGACTGCTCACGATACATACTCAGACCCGGGTGGACATTTCCTGTATATGGATGTTACCATTAACACACACACGGATGTAGCCTCGTTAACATATATGCAATCGTGCACCCCAACGTGGACTTTTACTCCTCACTTTTCACCTCCAGAAACATATACATACTCTGATCCTGGGAGGTGACTTTAACCTCACCCTAAACTCCGAAGTAGACCAATCCAACCAGTCTACACAAGACCGCGCGGGGGGCCTCGGTACTCCTTACACTCATGGAACACCTATTATTGTGTGATCCCTTGCGTGTAACCCATACCTCCTCCCGGGAATACATTTTCTTATACCGGATTACCTTTTTCCATCACTTACCTCAGTGGACTGGACACCCATATGTATATCGGATCATGCTCCAGTATACATGGAATTTACCATGGGCACTCCAACCTCATAGAGTTGGCACTTTCCTTCCTATCTGTTGACCTTTGAGGACTTGCGCAAGTACCCAACCGTCCACTGGTCTCATTACGTAGACGACAATATTGCCCACCTAGATCAAATGGCCCATTTCTGGTCTGAGTCCAAGACCGTTATGAGAGGACACATTATCTCTTATGTTAATTTTAAAACTAAGGGAATATCGCAAGAAGTTCCATTCCTTAAATACGGACCTTATCCAGGCTCAAATTGTTAGTAGAATCTTACACTCCCGTAGCCAAAACAGCTTATTTAGCAACTACATCCCTATTGGAGACGTACATACAGGGTCAGGCAAGATGGGGCGTGGTTATGACCAATAACAGATATTATAGATGGGGTAATCGTGTCAGCTCCCAACTGGCAAAAATTCACAGACCTAAACACTCGAACCAAAACATTGTGAAACTACTGGATCCCGTGTCTAGTTCTGAGGTTTTAGACTCGGACCTCGTCCGACGAGAGTTTGTGAATTATTTTGCTGATTTTTATCGGACGACATCCTATGATCAGGAGAAAACAAAATCGTTCGTGTCTAAGCTTCATCTGGCCAAATTAACAGAAGAAAGTAGAACAATTTTAAATAATGATATCGGGGAGGTTGCTTCGGCAATCTCTAAACTGGCCAAAAATAAAATGCAGGTCCTGACGGCCTATCTGCTGAATACTACAAACTTTTACCGGACATTGTCGAGGACTTTACAAGCCATATTTAGCAGGGAGATGGACATGCCTGCCTTCCATGAGTCTAGGACCATATTGCTTCCCAAACACAACAGGGACCCAACTCTTCTTTCATCATACCGCCTGATTTCCCTTTTAAACCAAGATTACAAACTCCTAACAAAGATCCTGGCTGACAGTCTCCAAACCATGCTTGGACCGATCATTGCCCCAACCCAGCTGGGTTTCTTAAGGAATGGACATTCTACTAAAGGTATCCATCAGGCTGTAGCAGCCACGGTATCTGCACTATACCCCCTCCTCCCCGGTGACCATGTTGCTGGGACTTGACGCGGAAAAGCAGTTTGACTCTGTATCATGGCCATTTCTCACAGCGGTGTTGCAGTTCCGGGCCTTCAGGGACCGTTTTTTAACGTTCCTCTAACGCTCATATGCCTGCTCTACCACATCCCTTACCATCAATGGGCTTAACTTTTAATTTTTAGGGATGCCCTCTCTCACCACTACTATTTAATATGTCCCTAGATCCACTTCTTCGTCATCTACATTCCCTCACATGTTTTCAAGGTATACAAATTGGAGATTCTAAAATTAAACTATATCGGCATTTGCAGACTAAATTTTGCTGTTCATATCTAACACTGTTTCTACCCTCCAACCGATCCTCCTTGATATCTTATTTTAGGTTTCAAGATCAATATACAAAAATCGGAAGCCCTAATTCTTAAGGGTCCCACCAGGCCACCTTGGATCTCGAAGCATGCATTTAAATGGAACTCCCTATTAAGGGGTACGCATCACGAGACAACCATCACGTCTATAGAAGCAAAACCTAAATCCCTTTATTGCATGTTTGGAATACCAACTCATGGCTTGGAGGCACTTTACTCTGTCCTTTTTGGATAGAGCAAATTTATAAAAAAATGGTTATCTTCCCTAAATTGTTATATTTACTGCAATCCTTACCTATATACTTGAGACAAGTGGACATTAGGCGGCATATTACAGCAACATTGTGAACATGGTGGAATTAACTTTCCCCAGATTCACTTATAAAATATGGCAGCTCAACTGCGAGTGATTGGAGATTGGATAACTGGTAGCCCTACAATTTTCAAGGCCCATTTCTTTAACGTGTCTCCTACACACTCCCTACTCGGCTCTGTCACCTAATCAACAAGCTAACCCTCTAGTTATGTCATCCTGGAAGACATGGACCAAGGTCATACAGCACTTCGGTTTAAACCCTAGATTTTCCCTACTCCTTCCATGGATCAATAATTTTGAATTCCAAAACGCCAATCCCCATACGGTCTTTCGTAGACGGGCTCTGAAGGGGTTGACTTGCATAAACCAGTGTGAGCCGGCGTCCCACTTGGGCTGCTGTATTGGGCAGTAACGCACACGAAAACGGGGTAAACGTAAGCAGCGGGTACTTTTTATTTTCACCAAATAAACAGATCCTTCTGCACAGGGCTGGTCTCCACCGGGCAAAGCAAAAACAAAACAATATAACTTGTGGAAAAACAATATGGAAAGTACTCAACCTGTAGCAGCCCCCACCTGGCCAGGCAGGTGTCCTTTAATAGGTGTTCATTGGAAGAAGAGTCTCCCCGGAGGAAAACCACTCTCCTTCCTCCTTACTCTCTGCTACACTTCTCACCATCACACTGTCAGCTATCCTTTTTAATTATGGCCAGCTGAGACTCAGAACTTCTAGAACCAAAACTTGGAGTGGAGGTATAGGAATGGACACCAGTTCCAGAATCTATACGTCCATTCCTAAATCCCAGACCCTGAAATCCAGCTTAAAAAAAAAAACCCTGCTCACCAACTAACTTTGCTGAGCAACAAACTTCTCCGAGATTTATACCACTGAGATAAGAAATCTCAGTGGCACATACCTACCCTCTTCCAGTCTTCCTACGGATTGTTTACACCAGATAATTGACATGCTTACTCGTCGTCCCTTCACATCTAATGAACTACGTATACAATACCATTTCTTGGGACAACACCCATTTTATTACATGCAGGCCTGTAGCTATGCTCACAAGGTAATTCGACAATTACAGGATCAAGACTGGGATGACTTCTTCGGTCACTTAACCCCATCTCATCAATGCAGAAAAAGACTGATTACTACCTATTATAACATTTTAAAACAACCGTTTGACTACACTAAATAGAGAACAGGCATATCTTACGGTATCGACCACTTAGATCAAATAACCCATGACAACATCCTGTTATCTGTAACTCAGGCTCCCATCAGCCATGTACTGGGAAATGTCCTTTAAAATAGCTCATAGGGCTTACGTCTCCCCTCACAGGGGCTTCCTCATGGGTAACTCCTCTGTTTAAATTCGTGTTTAAAGTACGGTGCACCGCATGCAAACTTATTACATTGTCTCTGGTTATGCCCAACTATTATTGAATTTTGGCGAAAAGTACAACATTTTGTGTCAAACACCCTGTCTATACAATGCCCCTCCACCCAGCAATGGGGTCTATTTGGGATACTGCCACCTTCCATGACCCCTTTCCCAAAGAATCACAAAAAACTATTATATTATGTCTCTGCGGCCGCTACGAAGGTGGTCCTCCAGGTTTGGATAACAATACATCCCCCACACATCATTGGGTGGAAACCTCCCTTCGTAAAGAACACACAACTGAAACTTTTTTTTAAGTTATGGGAGAACTTTATACCTCTATTACCACTTCATATAAAACAAAAGCTAATTGCATGCTTTGGTTCCACAACTTGGTATCTGGAACATCAGCTGACTGGTGTGGCACCGATTACTATAGGATTCCTTAATTTCCGTACTACATCATGATGACTATGGAGGATACACGTATCCATCTCCTTTCCCCTTCTCCCTCTATCCTCCCCCTTCCACATGGTTTATTTAGTGTGTGTTATGTCCTGTGACTTTTTGAGACTATTTCAATTTGTTTTTGGGGCAAAATCTCTGACCCCATCATTGCTTTATCAATGCTCATTTGATGTATAATATATAACAGGGGTCTCAAACTCGGCCAGGTAAGTGGGCCGCATATAGAAAAAATGTGAAGTGGTCGGGCGCATTACTTTCAAACTTGATACAATACAAAATTATTGTTAATCAATTAGTTATTTGAACTACTATAACACTACATTACTATAATAATAATAATAATAATAATACTACATTACAATAATAATAAATTACTATAATAATACCGCTAGGTTTAAAATGTGAAATATTTCTCCACGTGCTTATTTCGACAATCCAGTTTAAGTGTCGCTAAATGCAGTCCGGCGGCTCAGTTAGCAGCTTTTGGCAGACACACGTCAAGATTGGGCAGTCCATTTTTAGATAGTGCCACAGTGCCCTCCGTGGATGCTGCCGCAGTGCCCTCCGTGGATGCTGCCACAGTGCCCTCTGTAGATAATGCAACACACCCCTAGATAATGCCACAATGCCCTCTGTAGATCATGCAACACACCCCTAGATAATGCCGTGCCCTACGCAGATGCTGCCAGTGCCCTATGCAGATGCTGCCACAGTGATGTCAGGGGCAACCCCAGAGCTGGAGTCCCGGGCAGAGCGCTAGTAGGCTCTTCCTGGGACTCCAGCTGTGCTCCTGACATCACTGGGACTCCTGCTCAGGAGAAGCCCCTGACATCATTGTCGATGTATGGACACCGATGTCAGGGAATTCCAGAGAGTCCTGGAGCAGAGCCGATACTAGCGCTCTGCCCGGTTCTCCCATCTGGGCAAGACCCTGACACACTGTCCACATATGGACAGTGATGTGAGGGAATTCCACAGAGTCCCGGGGTAGAGCCGATACTAGCGCTTTGCCCGGGACTCCACTCTGGGGAAGACCCTGACACACTGTCCATATATGGACAGCGATGTCAGGGAATTCCACAGAGTCCCGAAGCAGAGTCTATGCTAGCGCTTTGCACAGGACTCCGGCTCTGGGGAAGCCCCAGACATCGCTGTTCATATGTGGACAGCGATGTCAGGGAATTCCAGAGTCTCGGAGCAGAGCAGATACTAGCTGCTCTGTGTCCCGCGGGCAGCAGATGACAGCGTGCTTGAGACCTCTGCTATATAATATGTGCAATAATGGTATAAATGTCCAGAGATGCTATTGTCATGGGACATCTTGTTGATTCTTTGTTTGTAAAGTTTGGGGGAAAAAAAATACATAAATTAAAAAAAGAAATGGATTCTAATGGCTCAAATGGCGAAGCGGGCACAGCAGAAAGCACTATATTTAGATTCCAGAATCTAGGGAATCCTAGATCAAGATGGAGGTCTACGGTAAGTCTAAAAGAGGCTCCTAAGAATCTCTTTACCCAGGGATGGTCTGCTAATTTGACGTCATAAAAACTAAGGGCCGAGACCTGTACCTTTAACCCCTTCCCATCATCCGCCGTATTTATAATACGGCCCACATCGGGTGGGGGAATATGGAGTAGGGTCACGGGCTGAGCCCGCTCCACAGAACGAGCGTGCTGGCTGTGTGTTACAGCCGACACTTCAGAGTAACAAGAGTTAACCCGTTAAATGCTGCGGTAAATAGCGAGTGCGGCGTTTAAATTACTAGAAACAGGGGGCGGCCGTTTGTTGGCATGGCAGCTTGGGGGCCTGAAGAAGGCCCCCAGGTCCGCCATCTTGGTACTCCTATGAAGCATTGCCTCCAGCAGGGCTTCATAGGAGACGGTCAGTATCACGATATACTGCAATACATTAGTATTGCAGTATATCGTGCAAGAGATCCAATGATCGCTGGTTCAAGTCTCCTAGTTTAATTAAAAAAAAATGGAAAAAAAAACAAACACCACACTTTTCCCTCAAGCACAATGTAAAAGAAATTGTAAAAAATAAATTAACATAACTGGTATTGACCAGTCCGTAAAAGTCTGAATTACTACTTTATATCATTATTTAGTCCGCACGGAGAATGCCGTAAATAAAAAAATGCCCATATCGCTGTTTTTTTTTGCAACTCCATCTCCCACAAAAAATGGAAAAGTGATCAAAAAGTCTTATGAAAACTAAAATGGTACCAATAAAAGCTACAGCTCGCCCCGCAAAAAATAAGCCCTCATACCGCTCAATCGACGGAAAAATAAAATCATGTTATTGCTATTTGAAAATTTGGATTTTAACAAAGTTGTTTCATTGTAAAAGAAGTAAAACAAAAAAAAAACGATATCAATTTGGAATCGCTGTAATCGTATTGACCCGCAGAATAAAAAGTGGACATGCCGTTTTTACCGCACGGTGAACGCCATAAAAACAAAACCCCCAAAAGATTGGAGGAATCGCTGTTTTTTTCTTATTCCGCCACACATTTTTTTTACAATTTCCCACTACATTATATGGAACAATAAATGGTGCCGTGAAAATCTACAACTCGTCCCGCAAAAATCAAGCCATCATACGGTAATATTAATTGAAGAATAAAAAAAAAAAGTTATGGCTTTTTCAAAGCGGGGAGGAAAAACGAAAGTGGAAATCCGCCATTGTTTTATTTTACGAGAAATGGGGGGGGGGGGGGATAAAATTCCCTGCCTTGCTCTTCCGAAGGGACATGAACCAGAACCTCCCTTTCTAAAAGAGAAAGAACCTCTGATTCTATAATCCTCTGCTAAGCAATTATGTTTAAAATCCAGTCGTTTAAAAGAGACTCGCTGCCGTTGGTGGAGCAAGAAAGATAAACGATACCCCTCTGGAATCATTGTTGTTCCTGGTTTCTGGATCATTTTGAAGAGTAAACAGAAAGCCCTTCCCTTTTTTTTATAATCCTGGTTCCTTTTTATTAATATTATTTGCTTCCTGCAAACTTGCGAAGACGAAAGGAATTAAACTGCTTTGAAGGAATGGGAAAGCCCTTCCTTTTATCGAAGGCCTTCTCAAGATCATTCAGACGACGACCAAAAAGGTAGTCTCCCAAGCATGAGCAGAGCCTGCCTTTAGACCCAGAGTCTCCTTTCCATGACTTCAGCCATGCAGACCTTCTGCCATAATTAGGGCAGAAGCTTTAGCAGATAACCTGACAATCTACTGAAGCATCTGCCAGGAAAACCGCCACCCTGGCTAGGACCGGTATAGAGGATAAACATTTTTCCCTTGAGGTCTTAACTCTGATATGTAGTTCCAACCGTGGAGTCCATATGCTGCGGAAATGGGCAACACAGGTGTCAGGTATGCCTGGTTTAAAGGCTGCAGCATAGACCTTCCAGGTTCTTTTAAGGTAATCAGCTTTTCTGTCCATATGGTCAGATAATGAGCCACGGTCTTCAAAGGGAAGGGAACCTCTTCTAGACACCTTTGCCAATGGAGAATCTATTCTGGAAGCTTTATCCCAGTCCTTGGAGGCTCTACAAACAGATATTTCTGTTTAAAGATTTTTGGTACAAATAAAAAAAAAAAAAACAACTGGCAGGGTTTTTCCATCCTCTTGTTTAAACTAGCCACGTTTTTTGGGTACAGGAAAAAAAAAATCTTTGTTTCCTAGGGCCAAGGCCCTGAAACATGGCAGCGTGAATGGACCTGTATTCTTTAGCGTCTTCGATATTCATTGTCGCCCTTACTACCTTTAATAGTTGGTCCGTGTTATCGGTGGAAAAAAAGATGGTTTCCCCCTATATCATCAGAGGATGTACTAGTGCTTGTATCTTGTTCGCCATCTTCCACTAAAATGTCTTCACCTGAAGACTAGTCTGACCTGCCTGCCCAGAGGAGGTATTTGGAAATCCCTTTTTAAACAGAACCTTTCACCTGCCCATACATGTGCAGCATGTAATAGGTAGGGCTTCACAAACATGGTCTCACTTCAAATAATTTTTCTATCGTCCTCCGTTATTTCTATCTAACTAAATGGCAAGGGGGCGTGATGTCTTTGCTCTGACACTGTCCAATCAGCTACGGACAGTGTCAGAGCGGCTTGGACCCCCACCAATCCAAACTTCTGATATGTCAGAAGTTTGTCAAACGTTTAGCTACACTTTAACCCCTTAATGACCAGCCTATTTTAAACCTTAATGACCAAGCCATTTTTTACGTTTTTCCATTGTCGCATTCCAAGAGTCGACATAGCTGTATAAGGTCTTGTTTTTTGCGGGACAAGTTGTATTTTTTAATAGCACCATTTTTCGAGTCTTAAATCTACGCCGTTTACCATGTGATATAAATAACACAATAACTTTATTCAGCGGGTTGTTACGATTGCAACGATACCAAATTTGTATAGTTTTTGTATATTTTTCTACTTTTACACAGTAAAAACGCATTTTTTTCAAAATTATTTGTTTTTGTGTCTCCATATTTGAAGAGCCGCAACGTTTTTATTTTTTCGCCGATGCGGTTGTATGAGGGCTTTTTTTTTGCAGGAAGACTTGTAGTTTTTATTGGTACCATTTTGCAGTAGATGCGACTTTTTGATCACTTTTTAGCACATTTTTTTCAAGTCAGGATTCACAGAAAACAGCAATTTTTCCATAGTTTTTTTATTAAATTTTTTACGGCGTTCACCGTGCGGGTTAAATAATGTAATGGATTTATAGTCAGGGTCGTTACGGACGCGGCGATACCAAATATGTGTAACTTTTTTACTTTATTTTGGTTTTTTAATAATAAAGCATTTTGTAAGGGGAAAAGCTGGGTTTTTCATTTTTTTTTTTATTAACTTTATAAAACTTTTTTTACTAGACCCACTAGGGGACTTTAATACGCGATTCTCCGATCGCTATTTTAATACACTGAAATACTTTTGTATTGCAGTGTATTACTGCCTGTCCGTTTAAAACTGACAGGCATCTGCTAGGTCATGCCTCAGGCATGACCTAGCAGGCATTTGCTCCAGGCAGACCTGGGGGCCTTTATTAGGCCCCCGGCTGCCATCAAAGACACAGACACTTGGCGATCTTATCGCTGGGTGTCAGTGGGATGAGAGGGAGCTCCCTCCCTCTCCCCAAAACCACTCAGATGCGGTGCACGCTATTGTGCACCGCATCTGAGGGGTTAAACGGGTGAGATCGATACTTATATCGATCTCACACGGCAGAGCAGGGACGCTCCCAGCCCTCAGCTGAGAGCAGGGAGATTTGACGCTCCCTGCTCTGTTTACTTTATCCTGATGCAGTGCCGTAAAAAGGCATATGCATCAGCATAAAGCCCGTTAGTGGCCGCCGTTAAAAGACGTATTGGCGGTCACTAACGGGTTAAAGATATATTACATGAATGGTGTAATACGCGTGTGCCCTTTGGTAACGAAATTTCAATGAATAAAAGGAAACCAAAAGAGAAAAAAAAGTAATCTTTGAAGGCCTTCAGAAAAAGCATTCCAGACTTACAATAGGACACTTAAAAATCAAATAGACTTTACAAAAAGTGAACAGAAAAACAAATCGCTAATGATAAAATAAATCCTAAGTCTTTTTTAGGAATATAGAAATGGCAAAAACAAAAAAAAATTCTAGTTAGCCCTCTAAAATATGACCATGGGAATATAATTTTCAGAGGACAACGGCAGAGCTGAGATATTAACCCTTTAGTAACCAGCCTATTTTAGGCCTTCATGACAGTGATTTTTTTCCGGTTTTTGATTCAAAAGCCACGTTTTGTATTTTTCCGTATATCTAGCTACGGGAGAGCTTTTTTGCTGGAAATTTATTTTTTAATGGCACCATTTTGGGGTGCATATAATTAATTTATTTTGTGTCTTAAATTTCCGCCACTTACCATGTGATACAAATAACTTTATTTTGCGGGTTATATGTTTACGGAGACGCCAAATGTATTTATTTTTTGGGGATATTTTACTACTTTAGCACAATAAAAACACAAATTATTTGCTTTTGTGTTGCCATATTCGAAGTGACATAACTACACGTTATGGAGGCGGTGATACCAATAATCGATAGCTTTTTTTATTTGCTTTCTTTTCCATATTAAAGCGTTTCGTATAGAGGAAAAAAGTATTTTTTTTAATGTTTTTACTTAAGACTTAACATTTATTTATTAGTAACCTTATTAAACTATCTTTTACTTTTTTTTAGTCCCACTTTGGGACTTTACTATGCGATTATTTGATCACTTTATAATAGACTGCAATACTGTTGTATAGTATTTGGAAGCCAAAACCCAGAAGGGTTCAAAACATAGAAAAGGTGAAAATCTTTCCCTTATAAATGTAGATTTCACTCCTGGTATTGCCTTTCAAATACTGATGCAAAATACTGACAAGATGATGACCAAAACACTGCTGTGTGAAAGCAGCCTAAGGCTGGATTCACACGAGCATGTTCGGTCCGTAAAGGACGGAACGTATTTCGGCCGCAAGTCCCGAACCGAACGCACTGCAGCGAGCACACTCCTAGCATCATAGTTATGTACGACACTAGGAGTCCCTGCCTCTCCGTGGAACTACTGTCCCGTACTGAAAACATGATTACAGCATGGGACAGTAGTTCCACGGAGAGGCAGGGACTCCTAGCGTCGTACATAACTATGATGCTAGGAGCCCGGCTCCCTGCAGTGCGTTCGGTCCGGGACTTGCGGCCAAAATACGTTCCGTCCTTTACGGACCGAACATGCTCGTGTGAATTCAGCCTAAGGCTCAAGCCTTTTTGATCTCTTTATTAATGACCTTGTGGATGTGAGTAATGGTAAGATGTCCGTTTGATGATACAAAACTTTGTAGAATACCTAAAACTCAGCTTGATTGTAAAACATTACAGAGACCTAGATAAGCTGGATACCTGGGCAAAAATATGGCAGACAAATTTTAATGTTTATAACTGTAAAGTAATGCACCTAGGCAGCAGTAATAGCATTAAATAGAATAAAACTGGGAATAACAGAAAAAGAAAGGTACCTGGGTATTCTGGTTCCAAGTAAAATAAGCAGAAATACACAATGTCAAGAAGCAGCTGCAAAAGCAGATTAGGGTGTATAAAAATAGAGGAAAAACCTGTGATTTAAATGCAATGAAAAATGTAAGACCACATCTTGAATATAGGATTCCGTTTTCGGCTCCATAGTATAAAAAGGACAAAAGACGCTAGAGAGGGTTCAAAGATGGGCGACTAGATTATTAACCCCAAAAAAATACAATATTTGAAGCAGCAGAAATCCTGTTATCAGGAGCGGTGTCACGCTGTAAAATCAGACAAACCCAGTCTGACGTAATGTAATCTTCAGATCTCTATATGATCTGACTAATCCAGAAGTAAACACTACACAGGCATGTGCAGTAACACTAGCTGTACGCTGGCTGCTGCAGTGTGGTGAGCTCATCCACTCAATTTTTTTGCTTTATGCCTTTTGTCTCCTTGTTTTCTCTAATGATATATATAACTGATTGTCATTTAGTGGAATGTTTAATATGATGAACTATGAACACTTTTATATGAGAACACTGCTATGCATGTAATTGTACACCTGTGTGAGTCTCTCTATGACGTGCTGATGTCTTGATTGGATTACCTGCATATGTGATGTTGTAGACTTCCCTATTTAAACTCACACGGTTAGACACATGGTTAGGCTTGAGAAAGACCCTCCACATGTCGAAACGTTGCCATTTTTTTACTGGATGTTTGACCAATAAAAGAACATAGATAGATTATTAACCTCATCACGACTGCCATACGGCTATATACGTTCGAACTGCCGATGCCCAGTGCAGTTAGCACGTGCATAAACGTTGACAGTCTGGAACGGGTTTAATGAGTGCAGTGCTGCATCAGTGTGAGCACACTGCACTCATGTCGGCCGGAGCTTTGAGAGCCTCGCAATACACCCCCCCCCCCCACTGTAGATAGTGCTAGCCACAACCCCCTGTAGGCAGCGCAAAACCCTCTGTAGATAGCGCTACCTAAGCACCCTCCAGCATTGGAATCCCCGGGAAGTGCTCTGGCCGAGGATTCACCTCCTAGAGGGAGCCCACGCCGTCTTTCCATCCCCGCTGTAGATAGTGCCACCACCCTGCAGATAGCAACCCCCCCCCCCCAATGTAGAAAGGATCGCACCCCCCATTGTAGATGGCACCACCTGAACTGACTCTAGGAGCGCTGGCCTGGGATTCCGCTTCCAGAGAGAGCCCCTGACGTCACTGTCCATTTGAACAGTGACGTTAGGAGTGGAATCCCCGGTCGACACTCTGGCCGGGGATTCCGCTACTGGAGAAGCCCCTGGTGTCACTATCCATATATGGACAATGCCATCAGTGGCTCTCTCTAGGAGCGGAATCCCCGGTGTCAGATCACTCATTGTCAGGGATTCCGCTACTGAAGAAGCCCCTGGTGTCACTATCCATATAGAATGCCTGCTCTAAGAGGGGATTCCGCTTCTAAAGGTAACCCCTGACGTCACTGTCCATATATGGACAGAGACATTAGGAGCTTCCTGTAGGAGCGGAATCTTCGGCCAGAAGGATTCCACTCCATTATCAGCTACCACCGATGACATTAACCAAAATGTACCACGCAGGTAAAATCCTAAATGTGTGTGGGCACGTGTGCGTGAGCTTGGGAATGTCACATCAAGGTGACTTTAAATTACGTAATATTACAATCGGCCTCGGCGATACAAAATGGACCTTGTCTACGATTGTAACATGATTTCATGTGTACACATTTCGGTAGTCGCTTGTGAATTTCAGAGAGTGCTAATTCGGAGAGTAATTGTAATTTTTGTACATTTCTATTGTCATATCACAAAATGCATTTGACCAAAACGGAAAGGATCACTTTATTGATGAGGAGAGGGTATGGCGAAGAAAAAATAAGATCCTATCGAGAAGTAGCGGCTTTATTCAATGCAACTTATCCTATCCGTGATCCAATTTCATTGTCAACTGTTAAAAGAACTGTTCATCGTTTCGAAATAACCGGTTCAATTAAAGACGCATCAAGATCCGGAAAACCCAAACATGCTAGTAATGATGAAAAGGCTTTAGATGTTCTGCTCACTGTACATGATAATCCTCATACATTTGTCTCAAGTGGAGCACAACACAGCGCAACATCAGTCTGTCGAATTTTGACGAGGCATCATTATCATCCTTATAAAATACATCTAGTTCAGGAGCTATCCGAAGATGATTATGACAGAAGAGTGGAATTTTGCGATACAATGATGACACGATTTGATGATAATCATCAGATTTTCAACTGGACCTGTTTTTCGGATGAAGCTACGTTTGAACTAAACAGTTCTGTAAATCGACAGAACATGAGATATTGGGAAGACGAAAATCCACATTGGATGAGAGTCAGACCCAGTATCCTCAGAAGGTTAACGTTTGGGTCGGAATATTGCTCAATCATATTGTATTCCGTTTTTCATTGAAGGAAACAAATGCAGAAAATTACTGCAATTTGCTAAGAAACCAAGTGATACCGGCTATTCAAAACATTGCTGGAGAAGCTTTCCGCAATGTTTGGTATCAGCAGGATGGAGCTCCGGCTCATTTTTCTCTGCGAGCTCTAAATCTTCTGAACGATAATTTTCAATGGATTGCTGACCCCATTAGAATTTTTTTTTTTTACTGGGGGTACTTAAAAAGTAAAGTCTATGAGACTAGGATCGCAAACTTAGACGAGCTGTGGGAAAGAATAGTGAACATTTTGAATTCAATCACACCAGATGTTATAAACATTATCGACACGTTTTACGTTCGCTTAGGACACGGTCAAGTTGTTGAAGGACATCAGTTCGAACATTTGATTTAATACAGTAATTGTTATTTTTGTAGTAATACACATAATACAGATCTTGCGTTGCGGCCGGACACACACACACACACAGGTTTGGAGTCGTTAAATACCGGGGGGAATGACGAACCCCATGGTCCTTTTCTGGGGTTGTGTGTATACGCACGCACGCACGCACGCGCGAGAAGCAAGAGGACTCACAATCTAGCACCTCGATGAGATGTAAATCCTCAACCTCCGCGTGGTACTTTTTGGGTAATGCCAACACCGGCGGTATCCGATAATGAAGATAACTTTAACGTTAAATATCTCAGCGAAAAAAAAATTCTCAAAATCATTTGCAGCATAGTTTTTGTATTGAAAAGAGCTTTCAAATGGGCCCCCACTCAACCCCCCCCATGCCATTTAATTATATTATATATTTTATTAAATTTTTTGTGATTTGTCTGCTCATAATAAAAATTAAAAACACTGAATTAAACTAATCTAGAAAATGAAAGCCTCATAAAGTCTTGTAAAAAACAAAGTAAAAATAGTTGTGATATTCAAAGCGGTTCCAAAGATATAATCGTTTAAAGTGAATATCAAAAATTGAAAATTTGACCTGGACACAGAGGCATCAATGAACCTTGGTCATGAAAGGGTTAAATAGGATGAGGCCGCTGTTATCGCTAGAAAAAAAATGGAATAGAGGGTTATAATTAATCTAGCAATTAATGATGTATAATTGTACAAAAAAGGTTAAACTTGAGACCTGTGCCCTTCTTTTAACCTATGTAACTACTTTACAAAATAAAAACTATTTGTTAAAAAAAAAGTTGGCCTGTCGCCATATTCTGAGAGCGATAACTTATAATTCAGTCGATGGAGCTGTGAGAGGTTTTTCTTATTCGGTGTCAGTTGTAGTTTTTTTTTATTGGTACTATTTTGTGGTACTATTTGATTACTTCTTATTCTATTTTTTTGGAAGAGACGAGGTGACCAAAAAACTGAATTTTATTTTTTTAGCGACGTCCATCAAATAACGTTATATTTTTAGTTGTCTCCAATCGCGGACGCTTGAGAGACGTGATAAACATTAGCGGTCTTACATAGCCGATACCCGCATTATGGAGCCCGCGCCGTACACCACCCCAAGACATATATGTACTTTATTGGTCGTTAAGGGGTTTAGAGTATTTAAGGTTACTTGTAGATAAAGTCTAATCACTGCATAAAGAAATGTTATGCTGCTTGTGTGTGTAGTTTCAGTTCCTTACAATGGGCGACCACTGATTTTCAGTGAATGAAAACATTCTTGTGCACATGAAATCAGTACTGAAGAGGTGCTACTCACACAAGTGTACAATTCATTACAAGGTACCCGAGGTCTCTCCAATAGCAAGCCTAAGTCAACAGCACACTATAAAAGTACGTTTTTCAGTGACTGAATGTGAAGTAGTATTTTCCATTCACCGACGGGAAGCAGTGTTTATGAAAACAAATAAACAGGGGGTGTTTTTTTTTTTCTTAAAGAGAAAACGTTCCCCTGCAACGCAGTGGTGTGGCTATTGATTTCAATGGAGTGCGGGAAGGTGCTATCGTAGTATGCAGTACCCATCCAACCTGTTTTTAAAAGGTGGATGGAACCGATTGCCTGAAAAGTGTAAAACTCACCCTAAATCAGTTTCAGACAATCATAAGACCCAGACACGGTCTACTGAACCAAACTTGTATCACCATAAAATCCTATAATGATCTAAGTTCGGTTCAGTAGAACGGAATATTATAACGGAAATTATATTAAGTCTGAAAGCATGTTAGAAAAGTAAGGTTTATCAAGGACACTCCAATAGTGCTTCCTGATTTACTTGCCTGCCAACTACACTGACTAGACAGATCAGCGCTTTCGCTGATGAAGTTGTATTACCCAGCAGGGTACAGAGAGTACTTCAAGGATCGCAGATGAGCGTTCCCACGCTTTGAAAATCCACGCCCCCGAAAGGACACGTCACTAGTGACATGCTGTATACTGGGCTAGGACTATCAGCTCCTAGCCCATGTGATTGGTATACGGCACTTCACTAGAGGCTGATGGAAAAGTGATGTCAGAGGTCACATGTAGCGCAGCGAGAACAGAGAAACCGAGCGCTTTAGAAATATTAAGTTCATTACAAGGTAAGGTTGAAGGAGAGACCAGATAAAGTGCCCAGTTAACAATTTAACTCGGAAAACCCTTTTAAATATATATGTCTTTTGGTTTCAATTACACAAATTACATTGAGACATGAGGGGTTTCCTACATTCAAACATAGGTTTTAACTAGTACAAATAGGTTTAATTGGCTTGAAATGGTTGAGCAAGAACGTTTATATCAATAGGGAAAGGAGGATATCGCTACAGAGAAATCTATTATGCCCAATACCACGACTTTAGGGGAACTGTGAGGCTGCCCCTATTCTCATTAGGTTCGAAGCTGATCTTGTCGAAATCTCATTTTTGCCCACATGATTTTACACTCTGTGATCATGGAGTTCAATTAATAAATCGTATGTTGCAAGCAGCCAACCTCCCCTCTAGTGGCGGCTGTTGGCAGACAGAATGGTACCTTTTAATTCTAGGTCTATGCAGGAGACTAGGAGTTCTCGACCAGAAAAATGGAGCTCCAACCACTATAATAGAGATAGAGAAATGTAGATACAAAAACATGGTGGTAAAAGCGGACATTGAACTTTCTTCTGTTAATAGGCTTGCAAAACAGCAAGGCAACAACTGTAGCTCAGGAAGGCTGATTTACATATGTTGAATGACAGGTGAACTTAAAGAGGACCTGTCACTAGCTCCTACAAAGTGAGTTATTAGAGTCACGTAATTGCCGCTGTGTCCGAGTCCAGCAGTGTCTGTTGCTTACTTCTGCGTCGCCCCGTTGCGGAGATATAGCCCTTTCTTTATTAAACAATATGTAAATGAACCACTGGCTAGGCAAGCGGGTTTGGCCGCCTGCGATTCTCAATGGGCGGAGTGTATCAATCACTGACCAATCAGATTTATTGCATCTCAGCAGAGTACGTGAGACAACATGATCAACAAATCAGCTTCCATTCTAAGGAGGACTGGACGAGGGTGGAACTCTTCATGAATATTCACCAACGGACATTTTTTTTTAATACACACCGATAAAATTCAAGATAGATGCAATGACGTTTTTGGAAGAAAATCTGTCAAATAGAACAGAATATACACTGCTCAAAAAAAGGAACACAAGCCTCACTGTATAACCTCAAGCCAATAAAACTTCAGCGCTATCAATCTGTCTAGTTAAGAAGCATAAGCAATTGTGAATCAATTTCACCTAAATTGATGCAAATAAAAGCGACAACAGGTGCCCCTAAAAAGGGAATGGATTTGCAGGCGGCAGCCACAGACATTCCCCTCTCTCCTTATCCTTCCTGACTGACTGATTCTGGTCTAGTTTTGTGTTTTGCTAGTGTCCTTGTCACTACTGGTAGCATAGGGCGGTACCTGCAGCCCATTCAGGTTGCACAGATAGTCCAGCTCCTCCAGTATGGCATATCTAAACGGGCCGTTGCAAAAAGGGTTGCTGTGTCTCCCAGCAGTTTCAAGGGCATGGAGCAGATTCCAGGACACTGAGTTACTCAAGCCAGACAGGTTCATTCCCTTCTATGGCCCTATCAGCAGAATCGGTATCTGCTCCTTTGTGCAAAGATGAACAAGAGGAGCACTGCCTGAGCCCTACGAAACGACCTTGAGCGGGTTCCCGATGTGCATGTTTCTGACCAAATGGTCAGACACAGACTCCATGAGAGTGGGATGAGGGCATAACATACTGTAGTGGCATCTGTAATCACAGCCCCTGCATCATGCAGCTCAATTGACATTCGCCAAAGACAACCAGAATTGGCACCCTGTTTTTTCTTGTACAGATGAGCAGCTTTACACAAGCAGGTTTGAGCACAAGTGTCAGACGTGATGGTCTGGAGTTGATGTGGTGAGCGTTATGCTGCCTGCAACGTCATCCAGCATGACTGATTTGCCGGTGGATCTGGAGGGTCGCACAAACCTACATGTTATAGCCAACGGTACACTGACTGCTGTTAAGTACCAGGATGAAATCCCCAGAGCCTTCCTGGCCCTCACATTCCTCAGAACTGAACCCATATGAGAACTCCTGGGACATTATGAATCAGTGCATCAAATGCTGGCAAATAAAGCTACAGACTGTCCACTAGCTCACGGATGCCCTGATACAGCAGTCTCATCAGGAGCATGCCCAGACATTGCCGGGAGTGCATACAGGCACATGGGGCCATACAAGCTACTTAGTCACATTATGAGTTGCCGTGATGAAATTCACACAAATTGGATCATTTGCCTGTGATTTCAATATTTTACTTTTATTTTCGGGGCTATTTGGAATTCAGCCTTCAATTGGTTGATGACATTGGTTTCCATTGACCGTTGATACGTCATTTTGCTCTCAACTAATTAAACAATTTATATCAGCAAAGATTTTTAACTTGAATCTTTCATTCGGGATTGGAATTTATTTCACAAATCTTTCTGAAATCATATGATTGGTTTTGGAAATAATAATTTTGCTTCCATAAACAATAGCAGTTATCATTATTAACTTACCTGTACAGTAGCTGCTACAACGGGAGACCCTGAGGCAGATGGTTGTCTGTGAGGCATTGGCTGTTTAGCAGCACCCAGAGCTCCGCTTCCTGTTCCCCCAGAAATAGGAGTCCTATTTGAAACATTTGAATTTTGATGCACTCTGCTTAAAACAGAGCTGGGGACTGTGGTCTTGATAGGTACAGGGTGTGTTGAGTTTACTGACTTAGGAGATGGGTTGGGGAGTTTTATAGGCTGGGTAGGTGGTTTTGGAGATTGGCTTTGTATTTTTGCAGATGGACTGGACAGTTTTGGAGAAGTCATAGCAGCTGGTATTGGAGAAGAAATTGGTATTTTTGGAGAAGAGCTTGGCTGCCTGATAATAGAAGACACTAGTTTGGGAGAAGAGCTAGGAATTTTAGGAGGTGCCAAAGGGCTTCTTACTCCCTGAAGAACTGCTGTGCCTCGACCAGAAGTTATTGGGCTAACTGTGGGTGAAGGACGTCCAACATTTATCCCACTTGCCAGTTTATGATGTGGAATACTCTGTTGGACAGGAGTACATGAACTGGAAGAACTGGGAGAAGTGGTAGGTTTGGGTGAAGGAGCCATTGTATAAGGAGACTTAAAACCTGGGTTTGAACTGTGAGACACAACATTTTTTGACATTAAGTAACTAGAGGTAGAAGAGGCAGCTGTTCGAGATACTGGTGTAATCGGACTGCTCCCTGAAGAAGGTGAAGAAGGAGGTCTGTAACCAACAGTTTTTTCAGGTGTCTTGATAATGGGTGATGTAGAAGAGATCTGGGGACTGCTGGTCAAGCGTACAACAGGGTTAGTATGAGATTTGCTTATTGTTGCTTGCAAAGGAGTAACATAGTTTTGTTGAATGGGTGGATTGACCTTGACAGTCTGCAAGGAAGAGTTCTGTATTTGGGAGGAGGAAGACGAAACATGGGCGTGTGATGAAGATGTTAATGGAACTGAAGTGGAAGATGGTGAAGTGGAACTAGAAGAGCTTGCGGTTTTACACTGAGCAGCAGAAGATGCTTTCATTTTAGCAGGTGTGGAGGAGGACGATACCTCAGCTTGCAAAGACCTTTGCAATCCTTGCTGAAGAAGCTTAGCCGGCAGTGGTTCCAATGACACTTTGGGATTCTGAATGGAAGAACCTGCAATGAGTCCAGACACCACTGTTGAATGGGCTGTTGCATGATCCTGGGCTTTCTTTGGTAAGGGGGTTGAGTGGCCTGCAATAAGACTAGTGGTATTCTGAGGATTATCAGCCTTTTTAGAACCACATAATGGCAATTTGCTCATGATGGAGGCTAGCTTTTCTTCTCTTAGGGTAACTTTTGGCCGGGAGGTGGGGGTTTCTATGTGAGAATTGGATGACAGGCCAGATCCATTGTTTAGAACAGCCAAAGCTTCAGAGATTGAATCTAATGAAGGAGTTTTGAAAGGAAGTTCTTCATCTAAAGAATCATCCAAGCAGATGGTCTCAGAAGTTGTGCAAGTGGAGCTTGCAAGACCTCCGATAGGTGTTGCAGCATTTAGAGAAGGGGAACGAGCCACAGTAGGGAGAGGCGTGGAAACCTTCTGTTCCTTTTTAGGACTTGATTCCTAAAAAAAGGAAAAGAACACAAGCTATAATAAAAGGCAACCAACAAAACAAGACATTAGGGCCAGGCTACACCTAGACTTTTTGTAGTGCTACTAATTGATTTTTAACTATTGAGCAGATATTAAACATTAATTTTGATTAGTCTATTTTGCATAAAACATGTTGCCAATTCAAATGTGAAGAACGTTATTCAAGTAAGATACTTCCTTCAGATTTTAGGTCACCCTACCATTACTTCTGTACAAAATAATTTTTCCCACTGTTATGAGCAAAACCAATGATGCCAATGCAACCGCTTCCTCCAGCATTAATATGGCAGATTACATTAATTTAAACGCTTATGTTTTAACATACACATCACAAAAATGTAAAAACATCACTACAGTTGCAGAAATAACCACAGGTATATCTACTTTTTCCCCCAAAATACAAGCTAGAAATTGTATAATCCAAACTAAAACAAGTAGAAAATACTTTATTAGTGAAATAAAAGGGGTTGCAACAACGCCTGTACAAGCATAATGGACGCCTGCAAAGGCAATTTTATTCTTTAAAAACAGTCTCACGTGTATTTCTGCCCATGAGACTGAAATTCACTAAACCCTGTGCCATAATACTACATAAGCGTGGTGCGGACAGGAAAGAAGAATGGCAGAGACAACGAGAACACTCATTACTTTCAGCCAATGGTATGCGGTCAGTAAGGAGCTCTCTCTTTATTAAGTTTGGCCGGGCTGCAGTACCAGAGCACGGAGGTTGTATAATGCAGCAGCTCCTATAGTGAGCCACTTTCAATTACTGCACACTAATAAGCAGCTTCTTGGTTATACAGAAGGGGGAAAAACAGGCTTCCATAAGTAATCTAGGTGGTGCATTGGGATTAGGTAGCAGAATGCGTACTACACTTGTTTTCTGGCAGGGAATAGGTGGCTGCTGTTTGAACAGCCTGTTGTCAGTTGCTATCCAGCTGATATTATTCTAGTCTGGGCTTTGCCTAGGTTGGGTTAGTGTTGTTCTCTGGACCTGCAGGGCATACCTGGCTGAGCCAGCGAGAGAGGGATTGTTTAAATTCAATACAGTGTTTATTACAAAATATATGCTGTTAGATAGATTCGACATTTATCTTTAACGGTTCTAAATCAAAATAGATACCTTAACTTTGGGCTTTGGGAGCAATATAACTTTCTTCTTAGCACTGAGTAAAATAGAATTAAAAAAACACTGTTAAATAGTTAGTACGGTTGAAAAAAAAAAAAAGACATATGTCCATGAAGTTCAACCAAGGGATGGGAGAAAGAGAAGGAAAAAAATATATAGGGGAGTGAAAGAGAGAGAGAGAGCGCGAGAGAGAGCGCGAGAGGGAGCGAAAGAGAAAGCAAGAGAGCGAGAAAAAGCAAGAGAGCGAGAGAAAGCAAGAGAGCGAGAAAAAGCAAGAGAGCGAGAAAGTGAGTGAGAGAAAGAGAGAGAAAACGAGAGCGAGAAAGGGAGAAAAAGAGAGATAAGATCAACATTCACACAGGAATGCTATACATTGACATAGATAATTTCGTAGATCGGAAAACTATCAGCACCTAAGCCTATTTTAAAGCCATCTACTGTCCCTGCTGTGACCAGCTCCTGCGGTAGACTATTCCATAGATTCACAGTTCTCACAGTAAAGAAGGCTTGTTTGCAGTTTGAACCTTTTCTTCTCCAGACGGAGAAAGTGCCCCTGGTCTTTTCAGGGGATTTTACATGGAAAAGGTTTTCACTATATTTCTCGTATGTGCCATTAATATATTTATATAAGTTATTCATGTCCCCCAATAGTCGTCTCTTTTCATGACTAAATAGGTTTAATTCTTTTAACCTATCCTCATAACTTAGATTCTCCATGCCCTTTATTAGATTCGTTGCGCTTTTGTATTTTTTCCAACTCTAGGGCATCCTTTCTATGAACTGTATCCCAGAACTGAACTGCATATTCTAGATGAGGCCACGCTAATGCTTTGTAAAGTGGTAATACTATATCCCTGTCCCGCGAGTCAATGACTCTTAATACACTACAATATCTTGCTGACCTTAGAAGCAGCTGATTGACATTGCATGCTGTTATTTAGTTTATGATCTACAAGTACACCCAGATCCTTCTCAACAAGTGACTCACCCAGTATAGCTCCCCCTAGGGTCATATGATGCATGCAGGATGTTGGTACCCACCTGCATAACTTCATATTTATCTACATTAACTGCCTGTTTTCGCCTAATGGACCAGGCCATTTTTTTTTCAAATCTGACCTGTCACTTTATGTGATAATAACTTTGGAATGGTTTTATTTTTTCAAACGATTCTAAGATTGTTTTCTCGTGACACATTGTACTTTAAGTTAGAGGTAAAATTTGGTTGATACATTGTGTTTATTTGTGAAAAACACCAAAATTTTTAGAAAATTTGCAAAAATAGATTTTTTTCTGATTTTAAATGCATCTACTTGTAAAACAGATAGTAATACTACACAAAATAAATACTAGTTTACAATTTCCACATGTCTACTTTATGTTTGCAGTTTTTTTCAACATTCTTTTATTTTTCCAGGACGTTACGAGGCTTATAACTTTAGCAGCAATTTCTCACATTTTCAAGAAAATTTCAAAAGGTTATTTTTTCAGGGACAAGTTCAGTTCTGAAGTGGCTTTGAGTGCCTTATATATTAGAAGCCCCCTATAAAACACCCCACTTTAAAAACTGCACCCCTCAAAGTATTCGGAAACAGCATTTAGAAAGTTTCTTAACCCTTTTGGTGTTTCGCAGGAATTAAAAAAGTGGATGTGAAATTTACAAATTAAATTTTTTTGCAAGTAAACTTGTTTTAATTAATTTTTTTCTCTAACCGGTTTTAACAGGAAAAACTCAACTTCATATGTATTGCCCACATTTTTAGAAATATCCCACATGTGGCCCTAGTGTGCTACTGGACTGAAACACAGGCCTCAGATGCAAAGGAGCACCTAGAGAATTTTGTGGCCTCCATTTTATTAGAATATATTTTAGTCACCAGGTCAGGTTTGAAGAGGTTTTGTGGTGCCAAAGCAGTGGAAACCACCCCCCCCCCCCAAAGAGACACCATTTGGCAAACTACACCCTTCAAGGAATTTATAAAGGAGTGTAGTTGCCACTTTAAACCCACAGTTTAGTTTTTTTGCTGAATTTACTGGAATTAGGTTGTAAAAACTGGAAATCTATATTTTTTTCCAAATTTTTTTTAGAAATCTTCAATATTTACAAGGCATAAAGGAGAAAAACCACCCCAACATTTGAAAAGCAATATCTCCCAATTATAGCAACACCCCATATGTGGTAATAAACGGCTGTTTAGACCCACGGCAGGGCTCGGAAGGGAAGACGCACCATTTGGCTTTTGGTGCTCAAGTTTTGCTGGAATTGTTTTCAGGTGCCATGTCACATTTGCAAAACCCCTGAGGGACCAAATCAGTGTAAACCACCCAAAAGTGACCCCATTTGGGCAACTACACCCCTGAAGGAATTTATCGAGGGGTATAGTGAGCATTTTGACCCCACAGTTTTTTTGCTGAATACTGTGGAATTACGCTGTGAAATTGAAAATTATAATTTTTTCTGACAAAACGTGGAAATTTTCAATTTTTACAAGGAAAAAAGGAGAAAAAGCACCCAAACATTTGAAAAGCAATTTCTCCTGATTACAGAAAAACCCCATATGTGGTAATAAACTGCTGTTTGGACACATGGCAGGACTCAGAAGGGAAGAAGAATCATTTGGCTTTCGGAGCTCAAGTTTTGCTGGAATGTTTTTGGGGTGCCATGTCGCATTTGCAAAGTCCCTGAGGGACTAAAACCGCGAAAGACCCCAAAAAGTGACCTCATTTGGGAAACTGAAGCCCTCAAGGAATTTATCAAGGGGTATAGGGAGCATTTAGAACGCACAGGTTTTTTGTGGAATTTAGTGGAATTAGGCCGTGAAAATGAATCAAATTTTTCCCACTTAAAAGGTTGATTTTTTTCATTTCTACAAGGGTTAAAGGAGAAAAAGCATATAAGCCAATATCTCTAGAGTACGGCAATATCCCACATGTGGTCATAAACTGCTGTTTGGATACACGTCAGGGCTCAGAAAGGCAGGAGCGCTACTTGGCATGCAGGTTGAGCGGGAATGTTTTTTGGGTGCCATGTCGCATTTGCAAAACCCCTGCGGGACCAAATCAGTGGAAAGCCCCCAAAAGTGAACCCATTTGGGAAACTACACCCCTGAAGGAATTTATCAAGGGGTACAGTGAGCATTTTGACCGCACAGTTTTTTTTGCTGAATTTAGTGGAATTACGCTGTGAAATTGAAAATATTTTTTTTTTCTGACAAAACGTGGAAATTTTCAGTATTCCAACATTTGAAAATAAATTTCTCTCGATTACGGCAATACCCCATATGGGGTCATAAACTGCTATCTGGCATGCAGATTTTGCTTGCTTGGTTTTTGGTCGCCATGTTGCATTTACAGTGGAAGCACCCAAGAAGTGACTCCATTTTAGAAACAACACCCTTTAAGGCCTTTATCATTTGCCTGGACATCTGACAGGGCTCAGAAGTGAAGAGCACCATGCGCATTTGAGGTCTATTTTGATGATTTTCACAGCATTGGCCCACAATGGCAGGGCTTAGAAGTCAAATAGTAAAACAAACCCCCAAGTAGTGACCCCTATTTTGGAAACTATACCCCTTAAGGCATTTTAGGGAGTGTAGTGAGCATTTTGACCCCACTGGTGTTTTCTCGTTAGAAATTAATGCGCAGTGGATGGTGCAAAGTGAAAATTGAAATTTTCCACTGATATGCCATTTTAGTGCACAATATGGTGTGTCCAGTTTGTGCCACCGAAGACAAATACCTCATAAAATGTTATGGCGATGCCATATGTGGACGTAAACTGTTGGCCACGCTTTAGGGTTCAGAAGGGAGGGTGCGCCATTTGGCTTTTGGAGCGCAGATTTTACTTGGTAGTAGTTATGTTTAGGATGTTACTGGTATTTCAATTTACAATGTGGGGGCATATGTAAGCTGTGCGGGGTACGGGTATAATAATGCGGTAAATAAATAAAAATGTATAAATATGTGGCCAGCGACGCACATAGGTGAGTAACCCAGTCCGAGGGGTTAATTTGAGACATATCCTGCTAGAGAGAGAGGCCTTTTGGGTTTATGGTCTCAAAATCAGGCATCCACTGGACCTCAATCTCAGAAAAGAACTGATGTTCCACTACTGATGCCTCCTGCTCAGAATCTTAGAACGTATTACTTCTTTAAATGCCCAAATAGAGAACAAATCGGGGTAGAATTTGTGGTACGAACATGGGTACCAGTTTATTATGCTTATATTTATTATTCTTATTGGGAAAAGTAGTTTCATATCAATAGTTAACTGCACTCTGGATTGTTGTGAGCAAAATAATACAGTTATTATACAGAAAGAAAGTGTATGTTCTGATATTGATAACATTGCAAATGAACATTCTTTTTCCGGCCAAACACACGTTTAACGTATTTTAATGTTTTTTTATCAATCTTTTCATATTGCCCCTTTTTTTCTGGCTATATGATCGCTGTCAAGTTTACATCCAGTCGCAAAAAATATTTACGCATACAACAATACTGACAATGTTTCTAACATGAGCCGTTGCTTAATTACAAAAGAACAGCAGTGTTGCTTTATTCTAGTATTTTTTATTTCCCACATACAAATTATTGTGGTATACATGTCCTTCGGGACTTTTGGTATAAGGCATGTGTTAGAAAGTTGCGATGCGTTTCACAACATGTCTTACTAAGTTGCAATGTGTTCCACCTGTATTGACCGGATATAAGCTTCAGAATGCCACTATTTCATTTATGATATGGCACGAATAAAGCCACGAACATTGTCCAAAACGTGTAGGCACAATTACCATTGCAACCACCTGTTTACTATGGAATTTTAAACTTTTTTGGAACGAAATTTGGAACATTGTTTCCTTTTAAAACTATCAGCGCCGGATCATAAAAATTTTTTCCAATCCTCTGCAATTGCTGCCGTGTGCCGTCACGAGTATCCGAGCGCAGTCTGGACTAAAGACGCATCATTGGTGTTATGGAGGATTCCACTTATCATCTTTTTGTTTATAATTTCTATACCTATAGACCTTAATTTTACCTATTAGGCGTCTGAGGGACAATATCAAATGCCTTTGCAAAGTCCAAAAACACTATCTACACAGCGGCCCCTCTGTCTAATCTTCTATTCACCTCTTCATAAAAACAAATCAGGTTGGTTTGAAAACTTCTGTCCTTAGTAAATCCAGTTGGTCACATACTCCTGCATATAGTCCCTTAAGAACCCCTCAAACATTTTTCCCACGTTGGATGTTAATCTACTGGTCTTTAATTACTCAAAGACCTACAGCACTTTTTGAAAATAGACACCATATTTGCCCTGTGCCATTCACTAGAGAATCTTTGAATGTTATGAACAGGGGAACAAAAATAACTGAAATAAGCTCTTTAAGAACTCTTGGGTGTAACGCATCTGAACCGGGAGCCTGGTTCACATTTATTTAACTTAACATATCTGCATTGAGCCAATTCAGTATATTAATTGATGTATTAACGGCACTGGAACTATCTACATCAGCTGTTCTTTCTGCTGTTTTATATACAGAGCTAAAGAACCCATTTAGTAACTCTGCCTTCTCTTGATCCCCTGTGACCAACTCTCCATTACCACTATTTAGGGGTCCTACATGTTCAGACCATGGCTTTTTTGCATTTACATATTTAGAGATTTTTTTTTGCGGATTTATTTTACTTTTTACTATCCTTGGCCACCCGCTTTTCATTTGGTATTTTTGCTGGTTTTATTAACCCCTTCCCGCACCTGGACGTAACTGTACGTCCAGGTGAGCAGTAACTTTGCGCACCTTGGCGTACAGTTACGTCCGCGCTTTAACAGTTAACCGCCGCGCGGCGCTACACCGCAGCGGCGGTTAACTGTGCAGGGTGTCAGCCCTGCTCTCCCCGTTGCCGATCAGCGGCCTGTCGCCGCTGAAATCGGCAATTAACCCCTTCGATGCGGTGGTCGATTGCGATCACCACATCGAAGAGGTTTACAGCGGATCGGCAGCCCCCCACATGTATTTGCGGGGGCTGGCGATCCTTATCATGGCAACCAGAGGCCAGACAATGACCTCCGGGTTGCCATGTACGGAAGCCTCGGAGGATCAGCCCCCGGCCGGTCCTCCGATGCTTCCTGTCAGTGTGACTGTCACGTCACAATGACAGTTAGAACACATTACACTACGTGTGTAGTGTAATGTGTTCCAGCAGCGATCAGAGCTGCCAGTCTAAGTGTCCCCTAGTGGGACAAGTAAAAAAAGTAAAAAAAAGATAATAAAAATGTTTTTAAAAAGTGTAAAAATAAAAGTTAGAAGTGACATAAACAAAGAATGCTTTTTTTCCTATAATAAGTCTTTTATTATAGGAAAAAAATTAACAAGTTAAAAAAAGTACACATATTTGGTATCGCCGCGTTCGTAACGACCCCAACTATAAAACTGTAATATTATTTTTCCTGCACGGTGAACACCGCAAAAAAAATAAACAAAAAACAGTGCCCGAATCACAATTTTTTGGTTACCAACCCTCCCAAAATATACAATAAAAAGTGATCAAAAAGTCGCACGTACGCCAAAATGGTACCAATACAAACTACATCCCGTCCCGCAAAAAACAAGCCCTTACATCGCTTTTTTGACTGAAAAATAAAAACGTTATGGCTCTCAGAATAGGGTGACACAAAAATGTATTTATTTTATAAATAAGTGATTTTATTGCACAAACGCTGCAAAACATAACAAAATTATATACATCTGGTATCGCTGTAATCGTATCGACCCGCAGAATAAAGTATAATGGTCATTTATAGCCCAGGGTGAAGGCCATAAAAAAACGAATAAAAAACATTGTCAGAATTGATGGTTTTTGGTCACCTTGCTTGCCAAAAAATGGAATAAAACGTGATCAAAAAAATTTCTGGTACCCCAAAATGGTACCAATGAAAACTACAGATTGTCCCGCAAAGAATAAACCCTCACACAGCTCCGGTGGAGAAAAAATAAAACCGTTCTGGCTCTCAGAATATGGCGATGCAAAATGTGCGGAGTGTTCCAAAAGCAGATAAGATTGGGCGCCATTTACCAGTGCGACACCGGTCACATATCTGCGGATTATTATTTATTTACTGCATTATTATACCCTCTTATTATACCCTGATGTACCCCGCACAGATAACATGTACCCTGATGTACCCCGCACAGATAACATGTACCCTGATGTACCCCGCACAGATTACATATGCCCCCACATTACAAACTGAAACACCAGTAAAACCCCAAACAGAACAACTACCAAGCTACATCTGCGCCCCAAAAGCCAAATGACGCTCCCTCCCTTCTGAGCCCTGCAGCGTGCCCAAACACCAGTTTACGTCCACAGATATGGCATCGCCATACCCGGGAGAACCCGGTTAATATTTTATGAGGTATTTGTCTTCAGTGGCACAAACTGGGCATAACATATAGTGCACTAAAGTGGCATATGAGTGGAAAATTGTAATTTTCACTCCGCACCATGCGCTGCGCATTAACCCCTTCGCGCACCACAACATAGCATGTCGTAGTGTGGGGGGTGATGTATGGAGCGTCTCACGTGAAAAATAAAGAATTTAAAACGGCAAAATCGCTGTTTTTTTGGTCATCTTCGCTCTAGCTAAAAATGTAATAAAAAGTGCTCAAACAGTTGTATGTACCAAAAAATGGTACCAATAAAAACGACCGCTCGTCCCTCAATAAATAAGCTCTCATACCGCTCTATTGACTGAAAAATAAAAAAGTTGTGGCTCTTCGAACGCGGGGAGGAAAAAACTAAAAAGGAAAAGAAAAAAATGGATCAGTCCAGAAAGGGTTAATTATTTTCTAATGAAAAAACATTTATGACCACACGTGGGGTATTGCCGTACTCGGGAGAAATTGCTTTACAAATGTTGGGCAGCTTTTACCCCCTTTATTCTTTGTAAAATTGAAAAAAATGCAACATTTTAGTGGAAGAAATGTTGATATTCATTTTCATGGCCCAATTCTAATAAATCCTGCAAAAGACTCGTGGGGTCTAAATGCCCACTATACCCCTAGATAGATTCTTTAAGTGGTGTAATTTCCACTTTTGGTGGGTTTCCACTGTTTTGGCCTCTCAGGGGCTTTGCAAATGCGAAATGGCACCCAAAAACCATTTCAGCTAAATTTGAGCTCCCAAAGCCAAATAGCGCTCCTTGCCTTCTAAGCCCCGCTGTGGGTCCAAACAGCACTTTATTACCACATATGGCGTATTTACGTAATCGGGAGAAATGGTTTTAGAAATGTTTGGGTGCTTTTTCGCCTTTATTCCTTGTAAAAATTAAAAATGGCTACCCTTTTTCAGAAAAAAAGTCGATTTTTACCTTTACAGAATAATTCCAATGAATTCAGCAAAACAACCGTGTGGTCAAAATGCTAACTTTACCCCTAGAAAAATTCCTTGATGAGTGTAGTTTCCAAAATGGGGTCACTTTCCGGGGGATTCCACTATTTTGTTCCCTCCAGTGCAATTCAAACGCGACATGGCACTGAAAACTATACCAGCAAAATCAGAATTTCAAAATCCAAATGGTGCTCCTTCCCTTCTGAGTCCTGCTGTGGGTCCAAACAGCAGTTTATTACCACATATGGGGTATTGCTATAATCAGGAGAAATTGCTTTACATATGTTGGGGTGTTTTTTCTCTTTTATTCCTTGAAAAAATTACAAATTTCTACGTTTTTTCAGAAAAAAAGTAGATTTTCACCTTCACAAACTAATTCAAATAAATTTAGCAAAAAAAACTGTGGGTTCAAAATGCTAATTATACCCCTAGATAAATTCCCTGAGGGGTGTAGTTTCCAAAATGAGGTCACTTTTGGGGGTCTTTATTGTTTTGGCCCCACAAGACCTCTTCAAACCTGACATGGTACCTAAAATATATGCTAAAAAAAAGGAGGCCCCAAAATCCACTAGGTGCTCCTTTGCTTCTGAGGCCGGTGTTTCAGTCCATGACCGCACTAGGGCCACATGTGGGGTATTTCTAAAAACTGCAGAATCTGGGCAATAAATAATAAGTTAAATTTCTCGGGTAAAACCTTCTGTGGTATAGAATTTTTTTTATTACAAATGAATTTTGTAAAAAAAAAATTAAATTTGTAACTTTCACCTCTACTTTGCTTTAATTCCTGTGAAACGCCTAAAGGGTTAATACGCTTTCTGAATGCTGTTTTGAATACTTTGAGGGGTCCAGTTTTCAAAATGGGGTGATTTATGGGGACTTTCTAATATATAAGGTCCTCAAAGCCACTTCAGAACTGAACTGGTCCTTGTAAAAATCACCTTTTGAAATTTTCTTGAAAATATGAGAAATCGCTGCTAAAGTTCTAAGTCTTGTAACGTCCTAGAAAAATAAAACAATGTTCAAAAAACGATGCAAACATAAAGTAGACATATGGGTGATGTTAACTAGTGACTATTTTGTGTGGTATTACTATCTGTTTCACAAGCAGATACATTTAAATTGAGAAAAATGCTAATTTTTGCAAATTTTCTCCAAATCTTGGTGTTTTTTACAAATAAATATTGAATTTATCAACCAAATTTTTTCACTAACATAAAGTACAATATGTCACGAGAAAACAATCTCAGAATCGCTTGGATAGGTAAAAGCATTCCGGAGTTATTACCACATAAAGTGACACATGTCAGATTTGAAAAATCGGCTTCGTCCTGAAGGCCAAAACAGGCTCAGTCCTGAAGGGGTTAAGCTCTTTATAAATTTACAAACGCTACAGTTGTAGCCTCAGATTTGTATGCCCTTTTTTTGTCATATATTGCCCTTTTTACAGAAGGTGTAAGCCATGTGGGGCTTAATTTTAGTCATTTATACTTGTTGTTCCCTAGAAGAATAAATTTCACACTATAATTACCCAAAGTAGATTTTAAGATTTCTCATTTATCATTTGTACCATTATTTGACATTAGTTCTTCCCAGCCTATATCCTGAATTGTAGTCCTCATCCTGGGGAAATTGGCCTTCTTAAAATTAAGTGTTTTTGCCCTCCCAGCCTGCGTTTGTTATTTACAGTATAGGAAAAATTTAACTATAATGTGATCACTGTTACCAAGGTTTTCACAAACATTGACATTCCCAACAAGCTCGGCATTATTAGAAATGACCATAGAAGTGCCTCCTCTAGTCGGGTCTTCCACAAACTGGACCAGAAAATTTTCTTGCAACAAAGTGAGGAATCACTACAGCCAGCTCCATCTGTTTATATAGCGGACCTTCCTTCTCCTCAGTTATGTTGTTTCAGTGTTTACCTCACTTTGTAATTCCACCCACAAGATTTCAACCTCCTCACAATGTTCACCCACTATTGTCTCTTTCACACTCGGCTTCATATCACTTCTCACATACAGACATACACCACCACCTTTCCTATTTGCCCTGTCTTTCCAAAACAGTGTAAAACCCTGTAGATATGCACCCCAGTCATGAGAAGAGTCTAGCCATGTTTCAGCAACACCAACTACATCTATATGTTCCTCCAGTACCAAGGCCTCTAGTTCCCCCATTTTGCTTGCTAGACTTCTCCGCTGGCTTGCCGTCATTTCATAGTGCATCCTGGTGCCATCTCATCCCCAGGTAAGAGACGCACGCACATCAGTGATTCATCAAACCAGGCTACCTATCATTGCTCCATGGTCCAGTTCTGATGCTCACGTTCCCATTGTACGCTCTTTTGGAGGTGAACAGGGTTCAGGTGGGTACGGACAAGTCTGTGGCAACACCAAACCCAGCAAGTGGATACTTCAATGGCATCCGGTCATACAGGCTAGCCTTCGCTCCCCACGCACATCAAAGAGCCTTGGGAGTCAGTCGCACAGATCGAGCCGTATTCATACAAATGTATTTATCGGCAGTGTGCTCTCTGTTTCATCAACGGTCAGCACTTTGACCCATACAAAAGTCAATGGAGTTATTCACGGAGCATGCCTTCATTGTAAAAAACTCATGACATGCCCTTTTCTAGTCTTGCAGAGTAGATAAACGGACAAGAAAAAGAGATGACACACGGAAACCACAAGGACAATCATATGAATGTAAAAAGTTTCCTGCTTCCAACACATCAACTTCAAGAACTGACTGCTCACCTACTGCCTGATAAATTCCACCCTTTGACATGTGCCATTGTAAAGAAATAATGAATGCTACTCACCTCACCTGTCAGTGGATAAAACGTTATGGCTGAAAGGTGTATAGAGATAGCCTTCCTTGTTAGCTTCCTGTGTTAATTTGCATCCTGGGAAGAATAGCTTTGACACTACTCCAGTAAAAATCTAGTGTAGACAAAACTCTGTGCTACATAACAGGAGCTTAAATAAGCCATTAGGGCTATGTCAGTCTATAAGGATTTTAGCTTGTGTTCATAGCCAACCAGCAGACTTGTGAATGGATCACTGGACTATAATAAAGACTAACGCAGAACTTATGCAAAACATATTATATAAAGTATTCAGAAAGTTAATCAATTATTTTGTAGATAATCAGGATTTGAGCCAGTGAGAACGGTTAGAATCCTACACAAATGGCTATAAATGGAGGGCCTTTTTACAATAACCTTGCAGAGGTGTATATACTTACGAAGCAGCAGTAAGGTGATTATGCACACTGCGACTCTCCTTAAATAGCAATCTATTAAAATAAAGAAATTGCGTCAAATACAGTTACTTCATAAAATGTAGCATTGACAATGCAGTAAAACTGTGTTACTATTACCTGGACTGCATCCAGCCTTTTGGCCATAAAGGTTTTACTTCGGTTTCCATAAAGTTCTTTAGGTAGTCTTCTGCAGATTGACTTTTATTGGGTTCAAGCTCATAGCATCCCAGTTTAATCTTTACTAGATTACACAGTAAATTCCTACATGAAATAGGTAACGGATGGGAAAAAAGTGACATGTTAATGAAAGCGGTTATATTAGCAGCTACAATTACGTACAGAATGCTTACATAGTTTATAGGTTGGAAAAAATATATATAAAAAAACACGGGTACCGTGATGATCCAGAGTAAAGTGAAAACCCCTACGAGGTGGATGGCAATTTCCCCATATTACGAGGAAAAAAATCCTTTATGACTACAAATCTGGCAACCAGAATAAATCCCTGGATCAGCATTCCATCTCCAGAACCGAGTACCCATAACTTGTAATACTATATTTTTAAAAAAAAAGGTATCCAGGGCATACTTGAACTTGCTCAATGAATCAACCATTACAACATCCTGTGGCAGAGAGTTCCTTAGTCTCACCGCTCTTACAGTAAAGAATAAGAAGCAGTCTTTTTTCTAAACTGAATAGCCCGGAGTTTGGTAACCTTTCTTGGTACTGCAATCCGCTCATTCCCTTAATTACCTTGGTCGCCCCTTCTTTGCACCTGTTCTAGTTCAGCCATGTCCTTCTTATAGAATATTGTGTGCAATTTTGGGCTCCTGTGTATATATGTATATAAACTATGTTCTGGTCATGAGCATCTATGCCTTTTTTGATGCATCCCTTGATTTTATTTGCCTTGGCAGCAGCTGCCTGGCACTGGTTGCTAAAGGTAAAATGTACTGTCCACCAATATCCCCAAATCTTTCCCAGTGGTAGTTTTACCCAATGTTTTACCATTTAATGCAGAATTGTAAAATCTGTTTCCTCAGCCCAGTATCATAACCTTACATTTAGCCACCTTTCTCTGCCCAAACATCCAGCTTCCCCAAATCCCTCTGTAGTATTACATTATCCTCCTCTGTGTTGATTACTTTATAGAGCTTAGGATCATCTGCAAACACTGAAATTATACTCTGGAAACCCTCTACATGGTCATTAACAAATATATTAAAAAGAAGAGGGCCCAATACTGACCCCTGTGAAACCCCATTGGTAACTGTGACCCCCTCTGAGGTTGTAACATTAATAACCACCCTCCGGTATTGACCTAAAGATTCATTGTTTTTTGCAGGTCATACCCCTCTGACAGTGTCTTGTACTCCTTAACGTACTCTCCATCTTGACCTGCTGATCTCCTGCGGGTGCCTACTTTGGTTTTACATATAGAGCCATTCTAGTTAGTATAAAGTAAAACCTATCCTGGTTGATCCCCTTACCACAGCGGCTGACTTGAGTGCACTGGCCTTCAAGCTGAATATCTAGGGCCTGGGCTACGTAACCTGCCTGAATTTCTGATTGAGGTGGAAAGTCTGGGATAGCATGCCACCAAGAAAAAAAACCAGAGGAGGCAGTGTCAAGACGGATAAGTGGGGTGCCCCCTTAAAATCATCTAAAATGGACAATTTCTTAGGTTCACCCACAACTTTCTCCACTCGTATTAACCCTTTGCAATCTAAAAGAGAGGGAGGTGGGGACCCTGTAAGCCCAAAAGAATCTTTTAAAAACCTCTCAGACCCTGAGAAACAGAGTAGAGCAGAAATGGGCTCAGAATGGGGGGGACCCCAGCTCTTACTGAAATTCTGTGTACCCTGAGCCCTGAGGAAAAGGCTGGTCTTGCACTACAAATGGGGGGGTATTAGATCATTTCTTAGAAGAGAGACATCTGATCTCTCTAAAATAAATGTAAGGATGGATACAGCTGAAGTCCGTATATCAGACACTGAAGACTCGATTGTGACTTTACAAAAAGAAGTGTTAGCGCTGAAACATTCTAATAGTGTCATATCTGATAAAGTGACTGATCTGGAAGACAGGTCGCCAGAGATAACATACGTTTGGTTGGCTTTCCTGAGAACTCTGAGGGTGCAGACTGTGTACAATCCATCAAGTCCTGGTTCCTGGGTAAATTTGACGAAAGCACTGTCAAATACGTTCTCAGTTGAGAGAGCCCATAGAGTACCATTGAAACCTAGACCACCAGGGGTCCCACCGAGACCACTATTATTTACATTTCTGAGCGCTGGAGACCGAGACAATAATCTGCCTCAGATCTCACTCATAATTGAACTAGAATAGCCCTCTATCCAGACTATTCTCAAGGAACATCGAAAAAAAGGATCAAATTAATCGAGGTCAAGAACAGGCTGAGGAAGGCAGGCCCGCAGTATTCACTACTTTTTCCAGCTAGGCTAAGAGTCGTTTATGAATACTGCAGTTTGTTTTTTATTCTACAGGGGAGGCAGTTTCCTAGATGGACTCCAAGAAGATATAACTAATTTTTCTAAAGGGGAGAATGCTTTCCTGATCGGTTTAAAAAAAATTCAATTCTCTCCTTTGGTCTTGATCAATATAAATTAGGAGTAGGTGGGTGGTAGAGGAGTATTGCATGGTCTTTTTTATTTTTGAATTATATTTGTAACTGATGGAGGAGTAGTATTGCAAGGTTTGGAAGTTCGCAAGGTTGAGTACCAGCAAGCTAAATAAGAGGGTGGGATGGGGAAGGTATTGGCTCTGTATATTGTGGAGCTTTTTATTTTTTGGGGATTCTTTAACTTTTCCAGTTGTCAGATGATCAGAGCGGAGGGTTAGGCTATGTTCACACGGGGTATTTTGCCAAGTTTTTTGACGCGGAAACCGCGTCGCAAAACTCGGCAAAAACGGCCCGAGAACGCCTCCCATTGATTTCAATGGGAGGCGTCGGCGTCTTTTTCCCGCGAGCAGTAAAACTGCCTCGCGGGAAAAAGAAGCGACATGCCCTATCTTCGGGCGCTTCCGCCTCTGACCTCCCATTGACTTCAATGGGAGGCAGGAGAAAGCGTATTTCTCGCTGTTTTATGCCCGCGGCGCTCAATGGCGGCGGGTGAAAAACGACGCGATAATTGCCGCGAAAATCGGCGTGCAGGGAGAGGAATATCTGCCTCAAAGTTCCAAACGGAATTTTGAGGCAGATATCCTCCCCCAAAATACTCCGTGTGAACATAGCCTTAGAGGCTTCAATTTCTTTGCAAGAGATATCGGAGGTAATAAAAGATCTTCCGAAGAATAGTGCCCCCGGAATAGATGGAATTCCGTATGAGGGTTATACTTATCAAGATCTGTTGGTAGAACATCTTTTTCAATTATAGAATTGTGCCCATCTCCAGGAAAAGCTCCCCCCTTCGATGGAAGAGGCTACTATTATATTAATACCAAAAACTGAGAAGGACCGGTCTTATTTGGATGCTTACCACCCTATCTTATCTTGCTTCCAAATACCAATTTGAAAATTCTAGCTAAAATTCTAGCCAATAGACTTCTGCTCTTAATCCCTTCGCTGTTGGGCTCTGACCAGACTGATTTTCTCCCAGGAAAATCTATTTTGTACAGTATTCGAAGAGCCTTTGTGAATATTGAATATGGAAGAGATAGATACCGTAATGGGGGTCTGTTGTCATTAGATGCAGCTAAGGCCTTTGACACAGTAGAATGGAGTTTTTTTGGGGGGGAGGGGTGCTGCAAAGATATGGTTTGGGAGAGAACTTTATTAAATGGGTGAAACTTCTGTATTCTAACCCGAGGGCTAGGGTAGGCATGGGGGGGCTCCTTTTCTACCACTATTTATCAAGTTGTACCTGCCAGGGTTGCCCCTTATCCCCACTCCTATTTAACCTTCTGATAGAGACATTGGCGATAAGGATTAGATCTGATCCAGGAATAAGAGATTTTTGGTTGAAGAAAGTGAGGAGAAGATTTCACTGATGACCTGCTACTCTTCCTGAGAGATCTCGGGGATGTGGGGCATGAAAAAAACGATGACAAAAACTATGGCCTTTGATCCATCTTATGTGGCGAGGGGGAAATAGGTATTGAAGTTGTAGACTCCTTTCAATATGTGAGGATCAAATCATCCAAATGGTTGTCCGAATATATCCACTTGAACGTTCTTCCCTTATTTGGAAAACTTAGACAAAAGATTAAAATCTGGAATAAATGGTTACCCCAATACTCTTCACGTATAACGTTAGTTAAAATGGTGGTTTTGCCAATGGTATTGCATGTCGTTGGCAATGCACCAGTCTGGTTAACCAAAAACATATTTAAAACTCTTGAATCTATCATAAATGACCTGATATGGAGAGGTAGACGAACCCGAATTAAATAGATTAATACATAGTTTAGTGTATGTATGTATGTATCTAAAATTTTTTATTCAACTCTTGGAATCCGGTATGTTATCCAAACCAAATAACTCCTCAAACCCATTATTAAAATTACAAATCGAAGGTCTGGAAAGAAGCTAGAGATAGAATGGCCTTCCAGGGCTTTATGGAAATCACTTCATTATGGAATAACATCTTTACCGCCTGATGGACGCTGTAAAAACAAAACCCCCCAAAAAATGGTGAAATATGTTTTTTGCCCATTTCACCCCACAAATAATTTTTTTCAGCTTCCCAGTACATTATGCGGTACAATAAATGGTGCCACGAAAAACTACAACTTGTCCCGCAAAAAAACAAGCCCTCACCTATATTGATGGAAAAATATATATAGGAGGGAAGGGGTTAAAGAGGCTCTGCCACCAGATGATCAAATCCCTATCTCCTATTGCATGTGATCGGCGCTGCAATACAGATAACAGTAACGTGTTTTTTTTTTTAAAAACAATCATTTTTGGCCAAGTTATGAGCAATTTTATATTTATGCAAATTAGCCTTTCTAATGGAGTGTGTTTTCTCTTATTTCCAACTGGGCGTGTATTGTGTTTGTAACATCTGGGCGTGTTTACTTGTTTTACTAGCTGGGCATTGTGAACAGAAGTGTTTGTCAGAATCATACACTTCTATTCAAAACGCCCAGCTAGTAAAACAAGTAAACACGCCCAGATGTTACAAACACAATACACGCCCAGTTGGAAATAAGGGAAAACACTCCCAGTTGTCCATTAGAAAGGCTCATTTGCATAAATATAAAATTGCTCATAACTTGGCCAAAAATGATCGTTTTAAAAAAAAAAACAACTCGTTACTGTTATCTAAATTGCAGCGCCGATCACATGCAATAGGAGATAGGGATTTGATAATCTGGTGACAGAGCCTCTTTAACCCCTTCAAGACCAAGCTCATTTTGGCCTTAAGGACCAGACCCATTTTTTCAAATCTGACATATTTCACTTTATGTGGTAATAACTCCGGAATGCTTTTACCTATCAAAGCGATTCTGAGATTGTTTTCTCGTGAGACATTGGACTTTATGACAGTGGAAAAATTTGGTCGATAAATTCAATATTTATCAGTGAAAAACACCAAAATTTTGGGAAAAATTGCAAAAATTAGCATTTTTCTAAATGTAAAATGTATTTGCTTGTAAGACAGGCAGTTATACCACACAAAATTGTTGCTAATTAACACCCCCCACATGTCTACTTTAGATTGGAATAGTTTTTTGAACGTCCTTTTATTTTTCTATGACGTCACAAGGCTTAGAACTTTAGCAGCAAGTTCTCACATTTTCAAGAAAATTTCTAAAGGCTATTTTTACAGGGGCCAGTTCAGTTGTGAAGCGGATTTTAGGGCCTTATATATTATAAACCGCCAAAAAGTCACCCCATTTTAAAATCTTCACCCCTCAAAGTATTCAAAACAGCATTTAGAAAGTTTCTTAACCCTTTAAACGTTTCACAGGAATTAAATCAACGTAGAGGTGAAATTTTAAAATTAAATTTTTATTTTTTTTGCAGAAATTCATTTTTAATCTATTTTTTCTGTAACACAGAAGTTTTTACCAGAGAAATGCAACTCAATATTTATTGCCCAAATTTTGCAGTTTTTAGAAATATCCCACATGTGGCCCTAGTTTGGTAATGGACTGAAGCACTGGCCTCAGAAGCAAAAGGAGCACATAGTGGATTTTGGGCCTCCTTTTTATCAGAAAATATTTTAGGCACCATGTCAGGTTTGCAGGGCTCTTTCGGTGCCAAAACAGTGGAAATCCACCAAAAGTGACCCCATTTGGGAAACTACACCCCTTGAGGAAATTATCTAGGGGTATAGTGAGCATTTTGACCCCGCAGGTTTTTTGCAAAAATTATTGGAAGTAGGCCGTGAAAATTAAAATCTACATTCTTTCAAAGAAAATGTAGGTTTAGCTAATTTTTTCGAATTTCCACAAGGACTAAAGGAGAAAAAGCACCGCAACATTTGTAAAGCAATTTCTCCCGAGTAAAACAATACCCCACATGTGGTAATAAATGGCTGTTTAGACACACGGCAGGGCTTAAAAGGAAAAGAGCGCCATTTGGCTTTTGGAGCTCAAATTTAGCAGGAATGTTTTGCGGAGGCCATGTCGCATTTGCAAAGCCCCTAAGGGACCAAAACAGTGAAAACGCCAAAAAAGTGACTCCATTGAGAAAACTACACACCTTGAGGAATCCATCTAGGGGTGTAGTGAGCATTTTGACCCCACAGGTGTTTCATAGATTTTATTAGAATTGGGCAGTGAAAATAAAAAAAATCCTTTTTCTTCAATAAGACGTAGCTTTAGCTCCAAATTTTTAATTTTCTCAACAAATAAAGGAAAAAAAGAACCCCAACATCTGTAAAGCAACTTCTCTGGAGTACGGCAATACCCCACACGTGGTCATAAACTGCTGTTTGGGCACACGGCAGGGCTCAGAAGGGAAGGAGCGCCATTTGCTTTTCGTGTACAGATTTTGCTGCATTTGGTTTCTGGTCGCTATGTTGCATTTGCAAAGTCCCTGTGGGACCAAAACAGTGGATCCCCCCCAGTAGTGACCCCATTTTGGAAACAACATCCTCAAGGTCTTCACCTAGGGGTGTAGTGAGCATGTTAACCCCACAGGTGTTTTGCAGAAATTTGTGTGCACACGATGTGGGAGAGTGAAAATGGGAATTTTTCCTTAGATACGCCAATATGTGGTGCCCAGCTTGTGCCACCATAACAAAACAGCTCTCAATTATTATGCGGTGTTTCCCGGTTTTAGAAACACCCTACATGTGGCCCTAATCTTTTGCCTGGACATTCGACAGGGCTCAGGAGTGAAAGAGTACCATGAAAAATTGAGGCCTAATTTGGCGACATATGAAGTATTGGTTTACAATTGCAGAAGCTTTGATGTGAAATAAAACAAAACCCCTGAGAAGTGACCCCATTTTGGAAACTGCACCCCTCAAGGCATTTATTAAGGGGTGTAGTGAGCATTTTCACCCCACATGTCTTTTCCATAAATGATTGTACCTTCCGCAGCGCAAATTAAAATTTTTCCCTAGATATGCTAATTCATTGTCAAATATGTCGTGCCCAGCTTATGCCACTGGGGACACACACCTCAAAAATTGTTAAAAGGGTTCTCCCGGGTATGGCGATATCATATATATGGAAGTAAACTGCTGTTTGGGCACACTGTAGGGTTCGGAGGGGAGGGAGCAACATTTGGCTTGTGAAGCGTAGATTTTGCTTGGTTGTAGTTTTGTTTGGGTATTGCTGGTGTTTCAGTTTATAATGTGGGTATATGTGAGCTCGGCAGAGTACATCAGGGGCATAGTCAGGTGGTATAATAATAAGGTAAAAAAAATAAAATGATCCATAGATGTGTGTTACGCTGTGATCGATCCTTTCTGCACAGGCCGGTGTCGCACTGATAAATGTCCTTCCTTATCCCCCTTTTGGTCCACACTCCGCACCTTTGCAGTTTGGGGAATTTTGCTGGGAAAGTGTCCTGGTATAATACGCCCTCGCTTCCAGCAGATATGTTTGGGCCCTCCCCTTCCTGGTTCCCTAATTTTAGTGCCTTGATACATCGCCTTTTGAAACAGAAGAAATGTTCCCCTCGGGCCGGCACAACTGCATATTTTTCTTTCCTGACTTATTGGAGCCTTAACTTATTTTATTTTTTCATAGACGTAGTGGTATGAGGGCTCTTTTTTTACGGGACGAGCTGTAGCTTTTATTGGTACCATATTGGGGTACATGCAACTTTTAGATCACTTGTTATCCTTTTTTTGAGAGGCAAGGTGACAAAAAAACAGCAATTCTGCCATAGTTTTTTTTTTTTTTTTTTAATATACAGCGTTCACCATGCGTTATAAACTACATGTTACCTTTATTCTGCGGGTCAGTACGATTCCGGCGATACCTAATTTATAGAACTTTTTTATAACTTTTTGCACAATAAAATTACTTTTGGAAAGAGAATGTATTTCTTCTGTCGCGATGTTGTGAGAGCCATAACGTTTAAATTTTTTCGTCGATGGAGCTATGTGAGGGTTTGTTTTTTTGCGAGACGAGGTATAGATTTTATAGGTACCATTTTTGGATAAATGCGACTTTTTGTATTTCAATTTTTGGAAGACAGTGACCAAAAAAACTAATTATGGCAGTGTTTTTGAGTTTTTTTTTTACGGCGTTCACTGCGCTGGATAAATAACATAATATTTTTATAGTGTAGGTCGTTACGGTCGCAGCGATACCAAATATGTATGGCTTATTATTTTTATCAATAATAAATGACTTGATAAGGGAAAAAGGGCGATTGTGTTTTATTTTATTACTTGAAACTTTTATTGTATGTTTTACAACTTTTATTTTTACTTTTTTTACACTTTTTTTTAGTCTCAGTAGGGGACTTGAAGATCCAACTGTTTGTTTGATGTTCTAATACATTGCACTACCTATGTAGTGCAATGTATTGGAACGGTCAGTTGTTCACTGACAGCAAGCCGATCAGGCTCTGCCTCTGGGCGGGGCCTAATCAGCTTACATAATGGCAGACAGGAGTCCATTGTTAGGGCTCCTGTTGCCATAGTAGCAGTCGCCAGCCTTGCCATCGCATGGCAAGGCTGCCGATTTGCTGCAAACCTCTAGGATGCAGCGATCACAATGGATCGCTGCATCGAAGGGGTTAATGCCAGGAATCGGAGCTAGCTCCGGTTCCTGGCGATAGATCGGGGTGTCCGCTGTAACATACAGCGGACACCCACTGCTGATGACGCCGGCTCAGCTTCTGAGCCGGAAGCTGAGCCGGCGCCATCTTGAAGATGGTACCGGAAGCCTCCTGGGCCCCGCCGACGACAGGGCATAGGAGGATTCCGTTACTGGCGGACCGGGAGGTAAGTATTAGCCCTCCGATCGCCTTTGCAGCCACCGGCAACCCAGCGATCACATTGCTGGGGTGCCGGTGGCTATAAACTCCTCACATGCTGCGATCTCTATTGAACGCAGCATCTGAGGGGTTAATCGGCCGGATCGGATGCTAGCTCCGGTCCTGGCCGATACCTCAGGGTGACAGCTGTAACATACAGCTGTCACCCGGTGGTGATGCCGCTGGCTCAGCTCCTGAGCCAGCTTCATCTCCATCACGTACAGTTACGTGAAACGGCGTTAAGCCACCAGTTTTAATCACGTAACTGTACGTGATTGGGCGGGAAGAGGTTAATGAAGAATTTACTTTATCCCTTGATCAAGTCACCAGACATTGGATTTTCGGGTGTAAATACAGTAGAGAAAAAGGATTTACCGTATTTTTTGGACTATAAGACTCACCTGACTAAAATGCACCAATGTTTTAGACAACAGAAAATAGGAAAAAATTTCATATTTTACTTCTTTTACAAAGAAAAAACTATTGGTTAAAAAAAAAATATTTGTTCAGTTTCACCACATTCTGAAGCCATAAATTATAAAACTAATTTCTTGTAGTTTTCCCTTGAAGCTAGAGCAAAATTCACGGAGTTTTGTATCTCAAAGGATGTATTGTATATATTACCATCTAAATGTGGTTACATTTGTTACATTGTTTTGTCATTTTAGCATAAATGAATTGTGGTAACAATCTGCCTTATTTAACTAATGCCTGTGCACTTTACATTAACACCATTAGATGTAGTGCGGTAGATAAGGAATACAGATACTACCTATGCGGATGCAATGATCCCTATATAATATTTCTTTTTTTTCCTCCTCCCAGTTTTTATTCTTATTTTTTTTAGATTTTTCTTTTTCACCCTATTAAGATTTTTATTTTGATATTATTATATTCTTGATATTTTTGTATTTATATATATATATATATATATATATATATATATATATTGTTGGTTTTTGTTTTTTTTTATTTATTATTATTAGGTGAACTTATGTCAGTGTAGTGGATATATCGGTTTCTTCCACTCATTTTGATGCTTGTCAATCAGAAGTAACTGAGATCAGGAAGTATAACACTCCTGCATTCAGGAAGTGTTATCCCTGTCTACCTTCTATCAGCCTTTCTGATGCTTATCCTCAGCAGTGGCTGAGCTCAGGAAATATAACACTCCTGCATTCAGGCAGAGTTATCCCTATCTACCTACTACCAGCGCTACGCGTTTCATTACGAAGTTATTTATCTGCTGTAAATCGTCTGGGGCTTATAGCTTCTAGCATTCTAGAAGTGCAATGTACTGAAACAATGTGGCGTGGAGTAACAATGCTGGCAGATCATTGCATCCGCATAGGTAGTATCTGTATTCCTTATCTACCGCACTACATCCAACGGTGTTAATGTAAAGTGCACAGGCATTAGTTAAATAAGGCAGATTGTTACCACAATTCATTTATGCTAAAATGACAAAACAATGTAACAAATGTAACCACATTTAGATGCTAATATATACAATACATCTTTTTAGCGCTATGGTAACGATTCTGGGGTTTTAAAGAAAATATTTTTACACCGTTCACTGTGTGAGTTAAATAATGCTATATTGTAATAGTTTCGGGCTTTTACGGATGCAGCGATACCAATTTTTTTGTTATTTTTACATTGTGCTTGGGGAAAATGTGTTTTTGTTTGTTTTTTTTACACACATTTTATTAGTTGCCCTAGGGGACTTGAACCAGCGATCATTAGATCGCTGGTACAATACACTGCAATACATGGATGAGTTAAGGAAACAGCGTAACTCGCTGAGCTACGCTATTTCCGTAGCTCCCATAGTAGTGAATGGCAGTTACAGAAACAGCGTAGCATGCTACGCTGTTTCCGTAACTACTATTCAGTTCTATGGGAGTTACGGAAACTGCGTAGCTCAGAGAGTTATGCTTTTTGCGTAACTTCACCATGTAACCAGGAAGTGGCCGGAAGACAGTGGAGCCGGGTAAGATAGAACGGGACTTAGGGGGCCCCGTTCTAGAGATGGATATGTCATAAATGTCCTTCATAGAAAAACCAATATAAATGCTGCGGTCGCTATTGACCGCGGCATTTAACTAGTTGAACGGCCAGGAACAGTGCCATTACTGTTCTTAGCCGTTAGTGCAGAGTGTCAGAAGCCGACACCTGCAGTATATGGAGCGGGCTCAGCGCGTGAGCCCACTCCAAACATCATGGGTTATTTCTACTTTCTTTGGTAACGAGTCTCTCTGTTTCAATCCTTGCTGCCTTTGTCTTTTACACAACTTTATTTTATTCTTTATAATTAATTAATGCCTCGTCACTACCCTCCTGCTTTAGTAGTTTGAACGCTTCCTTTTTATAATTTATTGCCCCCCTTACGGATTTATTTATCCACATCAATTTCACCCTGTTTCTAGATTGTTAATTCCCATAGGATATATATTTTTCACAGGACATATTTAAGAGCCTTTTAAAAATGTCCCATTAGTTTGTGTATTTTTATTTGAGCACATTGTCCCAGTTTATGCCCTTAACTCCTTAACGCCGAAGGACGGATATATCCGTCCTCTGCAGCTGCTAGTTTGTGCAGGACGGCGGATATATCCGTCCTGTGATGGCGCGGGTACTGAGACTGTACCCACGCGATCAGCGGCAGGAGCACGGCTGTTATACACAGCCTGGCTCCTGCTGCAACTGCCGGAATCGAAGCGCGCTCCGATTCCGGCAGTTTAACCCATTAAATGCCGCTGTCAATAGTGACAGCGGCATTTAATGTGTTTGACAGAGGGAGGGAGCTCCCTCTGTCACCCGATCGGCGCCCCCGCAAACAAATCGCGGGTCGCCGTCGGGTTTCCATGACAGCCGGGGGCCTAACAAAGACCCCCAGGTCTGTCTTCAGCAAATGTCTGTTAGGTCATGCCTGACAGTATACCAAAGCATTATTGCCTAAGTATACCAAAGCATGATATATGCGATCAACAGATTGCATAGTGTAGTGCCCTGGTGGGACTTTAAAAAAAAAAGTCAATCAGTTAAATAAAGTTTGTGAAAAAAAAATTTTACAGTCAAAATCAAATAAAACTACTTTTTTTGCCCAAAAAGTGGTTTTATTTAGTAAAAGTGTCAAAACAAATCACACATACACATATATGTTATCCCCGCGATCGTAACAACTTTTCCAATAATGAAAACATTAATTAGACCGCCGGATGAACGGCGTCCAAAAAAAAAAAACTGCAAAATTCTCTCTTTTCTCCCATTCCCCCCATAAAAAATAAAATAAAAGTTAATCTATAAGTCCTATGTACCCCAAAATACTACTAATGAAAACTACACCTTGGCCCGCACAAATCAAGCCCACATACGGCCACATCGACGGAAAAATAAAAAATTTACGGCTTTTGGAATGCGGTGATGCAAAAACAAGTAATTTTTTCCTAAAAGGGTTTTTATTGTGCAAACGTAGGAAAACATAAAACCTCTACATATTTGGTATCCCCGTAATCGTGCCGACCCATAGATTAAAGTTAACATGTTATTTACGCTGCATAGTAAACGGCGTAAATTTATAACGTGAAAATCAATGCTGGAATAGCTGTTTATTTTCAATTCTCTCCTAAAATAAAGTTAATCAATATATTATAAGCATCTAAAAATGGTAGAATTACAAAATACAACTCATCCCGCAAAAAACAAGCCCTTATACGGCTATGTCGACGGAATAAAAAAAAAGTTACGACTCTTGGAATGCGACCGTGAAAAAACAAAAAATAATCCTTGGTCATTAACGTGCAAAGTGGCCCGGTCATTAAGGGGTTAAGGTCCTACCTTAGCCCATCAAAATTGGCTTTCTGAAGTTTAGTGTTTTTGTAGGTACTCTACCAAACATCTTATTGAAGGATATATGAAAACCTATTATGTTGTGGTCACGATTTTCTAGGTGACCTCCAACATGAACCTTTGATATCCTGTCCGGCCTATTGGTTAAAATTAGGTCTAGAAGTGCCCCCACTCTTGTTGGGTCCTGCACCAGTTGTGAAAAGTAATGGTCTTTATTGTCAATAACCTGCTTCCTTTGTAGGACCTGCAGGTGTCTGGCTCCCAGTTATTATCAGGGTAGTTAAAGTCCCCCATAATAATGGCTTCATTAAAATTTGCTGCCTCATCTAATTGCTTTCGTAGTTGATTTTCAGCTTCTTCCATTATACTTAGGGCTTTGTAAGAAGTCTCCATCAGTATTTTATTATTCCTTCTCCCTCCCCTTATTTCCATCCATAGCGACTCCACATGATCATTCCCCTCATAGATATCATCACGCAGGAAGGGTTTTGGGCAGGATTTTACATATAAGCAAACCCCTCCCCCATTCTTATTAGTACGATCATTTCTAAACAGACTGTAACCCTACATATTAATAGCCCAGTCATAGCGATCATCCAGCCATGCCTCACTTTTCCCCGCTATGTCACAATTCTCCACATAACAATTTCACTCACGCTTTAGGCATCTTACATATAAACAAAGCTCTCCCCCTTTTGTATAATTCCGAACGTTTCTGTAAAGACTGTAACCCTGCAAATTAACAGCGATCATCCAGCCATGTCTCAGATATCCCCACGATGACATATTTCTCTACAAACCCCATCAATGCCAATACCTTAATCTTCCTTTCCGTATCTCTTTTCCTCTTATGCCTATAAACTTAACCCCATAATGACCGGGCCTGAAAAGACCTTAAGGACCAGCTAATTTTTTCTGTTTTTGCCGCTGTGCCTTTCAGCAGAAAAAGCTGCTGGTAAGGGCTGGTAAGGCTATTGTAGTCAAAGCCGTTGTTGTTGGGAGAGGGTGGGGAGACTCAGGCTACTCAGAAAGTGGGCACTGGAAGGGTCTCTTAGAGAACCACTCTGATCATCTAAGTTATAGAGGTCGGAGTAGAATTCCATAAATTCCTTAGCTATGTCCTGGGGGTCATATATTTTTGACTGGGAAGAAAGATACGGAATCCTAGTTTTGCACTCCTTTTTTGAAACGTCTACCCAGCAACTTGCCTGCTTTATTATTTTGCGAATAATATTGGGCCTTAACCTTGGTCAGGGATTTTTCATAAGCATATAACAAGCAATCTTTCAACTGAATACGAAGGTCTCTAAGTTGTGACGATTGAGAAGGTAAGCACATGGTGTGCCCGAACAGCAGGCAAACTGAACAGACAGCCCTGGGGTCCTTTGTAGGACCCCAGGGCTGACTGCAGAGGGAGTCCCAGTGAGGCGATCAAAGAGGGGAATTTGTCTTTGTTCATGGCGCGGTCACAGAACGCAGCAAAGGGTTTAACAGCTGGAGTCTGAATGTTTTCCGACCCCAGCTGTGTTCAGGAGGCTTCTCTGAGATCAGGAGATGTTCGTTACAGCTCCTACTTAGAGGATGAGTGCTCATCAGCCTTATCTACAGCGACGCCAAAAAGACGTAGTTGTAGACTGGGGACCTGCACCACCTGCCGTCAAAAGACAGTGGGCGGTCGGGAAGGAGTTAAACGCCTCTCTCCGTTTAACCCCCAGTTTCATTAATAAGTTCCAGTTGTCCATCTACACCATCTTGCCCTCTACATGTGTACCAGTCCCTAATTTAAACACTCAATCTAACCTCATAGCAATCTTCTCCCCCAACTCAGCTGCACCCTCCCTCTTTAGGTGCAGCCCATCCCTAATATAGTCTGTAGCCAACAAAAAAAAAGTGTCTTAGTTCTCGAAGGAACCACACCCTCCTTCCTATTCCAATTCTTGAGCAACTTGTTCATCTCCTTAATTCCCCGCTGCCTCTTTGGTATGGTACAGGTAGTAACTCAGAAAACATACAAGTTCGTTTCTATGTGTAACATCTGATTACCTTATTGTTTCATCCCAGCAGAACTTTTTCCTTGGACCCATTACTCTCTTTCCAGGCTTCTCTTCATCTTCCTCCTCTGAAGGATTACGGTCACGATCATCATCGGCTTGATGTCTATAGGAGAAAGAAGTCAAAATTAAACCAAGGTAAACCTCCAAAAATCAGTCTCTTGGTCTTGTGTCATTTGATTCTGAAATAATTTGATTTGTTTTTAGAATTGTATTAATGTGAAACTTTGTTCTATACAGGTTAGAAATTATTTCTTGCCTCAAATTGTGGGTGGAAATGCAGAAATCGGCCCTTGTTTCTCTGAATTACAACAATTTAGGAGTTTGCACAGATGTCTACAGATCCAACAAGAACCTCTAATATCTAGTAGGTATCCAGATTTGCCCCAAAAAATTTATATTTGAAATTTGTCCAGTTGAGCGAAAGGTGCGTGACTTATATATGAATGTCTTCATATGCATTTTTCTGAATACTCGGTTGATTGTGCATAATATTTACACAGCATTCGCATGGTAATGTTTAAAATATACTTTATTTGCTACTCGTGTACATGTTCAGTAATACACTGCTTGAGCTGATGTTTTATTTCAATTGTTGACTATGAATCATTATGTTTTAATTCGTATTTAACCCCCTTAATACCGAAGGTATTTTAACCCCTTCCCTCTTTAGCCACTTTTGACCTTCCTGACCGAGCCTCATTTTTCAAATCTGACATGTGTCACTTTATGTGGTAATAACTTCGGAATGCTTTCACCTATCCAAGTGATTCTGAGATTGTTTTCTCGTGAGACATTGGACTTTAAGTTACTGGCAAAATTTGCTCGATATGTTCAGTATTTAATTGTGAAAAACACCAAAATTTAGCGAAAAATTGCAAAAATTAGCATTTTTCTCAATTTAAATGTATCTGCTTGTAAGACAGGCAGTTATACCACACAAAATTGTTGCTAATTAACATCCCCCATATGTTTACTTTAGATTGGCATCGTTTTTTGAACATACTTTTATTTTTCTATGACGTTACAAGGCTTAGAACTTTAGCAGCAATTTCTCACATTTTCATGAAAATTTCAAAAGGCCATTTTTACAGGGGCCAGTTCAGTTGTGAAGTGGCTTTGAGGGCCTTATATATTAGAAACCCCCAAAAAGTCACCCCATTTTAAAAACTTCACCCCTCAAAGTATTCAAAACAGCATTTAGAAAATGTCTTAACCCTTTACACATGTCACAGGAATTAAAGCAAAGTAGAGGTGAAATTTACAAATGTCATATTTTTTTGCAGAAATAAATTTTTAGTACAATTTTTTTTATAACACAGAAGGTTTTACCAGAGAAATGCAACTCAATATTTGTTGCCCAGTTTCTGCAGTTTTAGGAAATATCCCACATGTGGCCGTAGCGTGCTACTGGACTGAAGCACCGGCCTCAGAAGCAAAGGAACACCTAGTGGATGTTGGGGCCTTATTTTTGTTAGAATAAATTTTAGGCACCATGTCAGGTTTGAAGGGCTCTTGCGGTGCCAAAACAGTCAAAATCCCCCAAAAGTGACCCCATCTGGGAAACTACACACCTCAAGGAAATTATCTAGGGGTACAGTGAGCATTTTGACCGCACAGGTTTTTTACAGAAATTATTGGAAGTAGGCCGTGAAAATTAAAATCAACATTTCTTCAAAGAAAATGTAGGTTTAGCGATTTTTTTTTCTCATTTCCACAAGGACTAAAGGAGAAAAAGCACCATAAAATTTGTAAAGCAATTTCTCCCGAGTAAAACAATACCCCACATGTGGTAATAAACGGTTGTTTGGAGACACGGCAGGGCTGAGAAGGGAAAGAGCGCTATTTGGCTTTTGGAGCTCAAATTTAGCAGGAATGGTTTGCGGAGGCCATGTCACATTTACGAAGTCCCTGAGGAGACAAAACAGTGGAAACCCCCCACAAGTGACACCATTTTGGAGACTACACCCATTGAGGAAATTATCTAGGGGTATAGTGAGCGATTTGACCCCACAGGTTTTTTGCAGAAATTATTGGAAGTAGGCCGTGAAAATTAAAATCAACATTTTTTCAAAGAAAATGTAGGTTTAGCTTATTTTTACTAATTTCCAGAAGGACTGAAGGAGAAAAAGCACCGCAAAATTTGTAAAGCAATTTCTCCCGAGTAAAACAATGCCCCACATGTGGTAATAAACGGCTGTTTGGAGACACGGCTTGGCTTAGAAGGGAAAGAGCGCTATTTGGCTTTTGGAGATCACATTGAGCAGGAATGGTTTGCGGCGGCCATGTCACATTTGCAAAGCCCCTGAGGGGAAAAAACAATGAAAACGCCCAAAAAGTGACACCATTTAGGAAACTATACCTCTTGAGGAATTCATCTAGGGGCGTAGTGAGCATTTTGACCCCACAGATGTTTCATAGAATTTATTAGAATTGGGCAGTGAAAATAAAAACAATCCTTTTTCTTCAATAAGACGTAGCTTTAGCGCAGATTTTTTCATTTTCGCAACAAATAAAAGGAAAAAAAAGAACCCAACATTTGTAAAGCAATTTCTCCCGAGTACGGCAATACCCCATATGTGGTCATAAACTGCTGTTTGGGCACACGGCAGGACTCAGAAGGGAAGGACCGCCATTTGGAGTGCAGATGTTGCTGGATTGGTTTCTGGGCGCCTGTGGGCCCAAAACAGTGGAAACCCCCCAGAAGTGACCCAATTTTGGAAACTACACCCCTCAATGCATTTACCTAGGGGTGTAGTGAGCATGTTAACCCTGCAGATGTTTTGTAGAAATTAGTGTGAACTCGATGTTGCTGAGTGAATATGGGATTTTTTCCACAGATATGTGGACAATATGTGGTGCCCGGCTTGTGCCACCATAACAAGACAGCTCTCTAATTATTATGCTGGGTTTCCTGGTTTTAGAAACACCCTACATGTGGCCCTAATCTCTTGCCTGGACAGTCGACCAGGCTCAGGAGTGAAAGCGTACCATGTAAAATTGAGGCCTAATTTGGCGATTTACAAAGTATTGGTTCACAACTGCAGAGGCTCAGATGTGAAATAATAAAAATAAACCCCTGGGAAGTGACCCCATTATGGAAACTGCACCCCTCAAGGCATTTATTAAGGGGTGTAGTGAGCATTTTCACCCCACAGGTCTTTTCCATAAATGAATGCGCGGTGGATGGTGCAAATTAAAAATTTATATTTTTCCCTAGATATGCCATTCAGTGGCAAATATGTCGTGCCCAGCTTATGCCACTGGAGACACACACCCCAAAAATTGCTAAAAGGGTTCTCCCGGGTATGACGGTGCCATATATGTGGAAGGAAACTGCTGTTTGGGCACGCTGTAGGGTTCAGAGGGGAGGGAGCACCATTTGGCTTTTGGAGCGTGGATTTTGCTTGGTAGTAGTTTTGTTTGGAGTCTTACTGGTGTTTCCGTTTATAATGTATGGCATATGTAAGCCGGGCGGAGTATATAAGGGGCATAGTCAGGTGGTATAATAATGGGGTAAAAAAAACAATAAAATAATCCATAGATGTGTGTTACGCTGTGACACAATCATTTCCGCACAGGCCAGTGTCGCACTGATAAATGGCGTCCTTTCTTATGCCCCTTTTGGTCCATACTCCGCGCCTTTGTAGTTTGGGGAATTTTGCTAGGAAGTGTTGTCCTGGTATAATACGGGCACCGTCGCTTCCAGCGGATATGTTTGGGCCCTCCCTTTCCTGGTTCCCTAATTTTAGGTCCTTGATAAATCGCCTCTTCAAACAGAAGAAATGTTCCCCTCGGGCACAACTGCATATTTTTTTATTTCCTGACTTATTGGAGCCATAACTGATTTTATTGTTCATAGACGTAGCGGTATGAGGGCTGGTTTGTTGTGGGACGAGCTGTAGTTATTATTGGTACCATTTTGGGGTACATGCAACTTTTTGATCACCTTTTATCCTATTTTTTGGGATTCCAGGTAAACAAAAAAACGCAATTCTGGCACAGCTTTTTTCGTTTTTTTTTTATACAGCGTTCACCATGCGTTATAAACTACATGTTAACTTTATTCTGCGGGTCAGTACGATTCCGGCGATACCTAATTTATAGCACTTTTTTATCTTTTACAACTTTTTGCACAATAAAATTACTTTTGTAAAAAGAATGTATTTTTTCTGTCGCCAAGTTTTGAGAACCATAACTTTTTAATTTTTTGTCAACGGAGGTGTATGAGGGCTTGTTTTTTGCGGGACGAGCTATAGTTTTTATAGGTACCATTTTTGGATACGTGCGACTTTTTGATCACTTTTTATTCTAACATTTGTAGGGCAAAGTGACTAAAAAACAGAAACTCTGGTAACGTTTTTTACGGTTTTTTTTACGCTGTTCACCGCGTGCAATAAATAATATAATATTTTGATACCTCAGGTCGTTACGGTCGCGGCGATACCAAATACATATGGTTTATTATTATTTTTCAATAATAAAGGACTTGATAAGAGTAAAAGGGGGATTGTGTTTTATTTGATTACTTGAAACTTTTATTGTTTTCAAACTTTTATTATTTGCACTTTTTTTTACACTTTTTCTCAAGTCCCACTAGGGGACTTGAAGGTCCAACGGTCAGATTTTTTTTTTTCTAATACATTGCACTACCTATGTAGTGCAATGTATTAGATCTGTCAGTCATTCACTGACAGCAAGCCGATTAGGCTTCGCCTCCCGGCGGGGCCTAAATCGGCTTCCGTAATGGCAGAGCAGGAGACCATTGTGTCTCCTGTTGCCATAACAGCAGTTGCCAGTCCTGATTGCCTGTCAGGGCTGGCGATCTGCTAGTAACCGCTACGATGCAGCAATCGCTTTCGATTGCTGCATCGAAGGGGTTAATGGCAGGGATCGGCGCTAGCTCCGGTTCCTGCCATTACAGGTGGATGTCAGCTGTACAGTACAGCTGACTTCCACCGCTGATGACGCCGGATCAGCTCCTGACCCGGCGCCATCTTGCCGGCAGCTACGGAAGCCGATCAGGCTCCGCCGCCGGGCGGATCTTGACCGGCTTCGGTGCTAGGCAGACCGGGAGGCCAGTATTAGGCCTCCGGTTGCGATTGCAGCCACCGGAACCCCGGCAATTTCATTACTGGGGTTCCGATGAGCTGCAAACACCTTAAGTGCAGCGATCGCGTTTGAGCGCTGCACATAAGGGGTTAATGGCGGGGATCGAAGCTAATTTTGGTCCCCGCCGTTACAGCCGGATGTCAGCTGTAAGATACAGCTGAGATCCGGTGATGATGGCACCGGCTCAGCTTCTGAGCCGGTCCCAAACATTCGGCGTACATGTACGGCAAGATGCGGGAAGTCAATGCTTTCCATGACGTACATGTACGGCAAATGTCGGGAAGGGGTTAAACCCTAGTGACCAAGCAATTTCTTACGTTTTCCCATCGTCGCATTCATAGAGCTATAACTTTTTTTTATTTCTCCGTCGACATAGCTGTAGAAGGATCTGTTTTTTGCGGGACAAGTTGTATTTTTTAATAGTACCATTTTGGGGTAATTATTTATTGATTAACTTTTATTAAAGAGGCTCTGTCACCACATTATAAGTCACCTATCTCCTATATAAGGAGATGGGCGATTTTAAACCACTTTATGAGCGATTTTTAGCTTTATGCTAATGAGTTTCTTAATGCCCAAGTGGGCGTGTTTTACTTTAGACCAAATGGGCGTTGTACAGGGGACTGTATGACGCTGACCAATAAGCGTCATGCACTTCTCTCTATTCATTTACACTGCACTAGCGATATAGTTATATTGCTATGTGCAGCCAAAAACACTAAGCGTAATAAAAAGCACTGCTGTCATCTACATTATTGCGCCGATCTCCTTATATAGGAGATAGGGCACTTATAATGTGGTGACAGAGCCTCTTTTTTGGTGGTTATAGGAAAAAAATAAAAATAACTTACATCTTGCCACTCTTTTTTTGTGTCTTAAATATACGCCGTTTACCATGTGTCATAAATTACCATGTGTCAAATTAATCTAGGTTTTTTTACGTTTTACTACATTTACTCAGTAAAAATACTTTTTCTAAATTATTTGTTTTTGTGTCGCTATATTTTAACAGCCATAACCTTTTTATTTTTCTACTGACATAGCTGTATGAGGGCATTTTTTTTTTTCGGAATGACTTGTACTTTTTATTGGTGCTATTTTGCAGTACATGCGACTTTTTATTACATTTTTTCGAAGGCAGGATGAACAGAAAACAACAATTCCGGCATGGTTTAGTTTATTTTTTACGGCGTTCACCATACGGGTTAAATAATGCAATCATTTCAAAGTTCGGGTTGTAACGCGGTGATACCAAATATGTGTAACTTTTAACTTTTTTCATAATAAAGTATTTTGCAAGGGGAAAAAGTGGGTTTTTAATTATTTTATACTTGGGACTTTTATTTATTACAAACTGTATTAAACTTTTTTAGTCTCACTAGGGTACTTTACTATGCGATCTTTTGATCACTTTTATAATACACTGCAATACTTCTGTGTTGCAGTGTATTATTGCCGGTCAGTGTAAAACGGACAGGCATCTGTTAGACCATACCAGGTCTTTGTGTTAATGAAAAAAACTCTACGTTTTATTGAAAAAAAAATAATAGTTTTCATTTTCACAGCCTAAGTCTAATAAAATCTATGAAACACCTGGGGGGTTAAAACATTCACTACACACAGAGATAAATTCGTTGTGGGGTGTAGTTTCCAAGATCGGGTATTTTTTGGGGGTGTTTCTTTTGTTTTGGTAACCCATGACCTCTTCAAACCTGACATGGTGCCTAAAATATAATCTAAAAAAAAAAGAAGGCCCCAAAATCCACTGGGTGCTCCTTTGCTTTTGAAGTCTGTGTTTCAATCTATTAGCACACTAGGGCCACATGTGGGATATTTCTAAAAACTGCAGAATCTGGGCAATAAATATGGAGTTGCGTTTCTCTGGTAAAAATCTTCTGTGTTTAAATTGATTAAAAATGAATTTCTGCAAAAAAAACCACAAAATTTGTAAATTACCTCTATTTTATTTTAACCCATTCCTGCAAATGGGCGTTACTGTACATCCTTTTTAGCGGGTCGTTCCTGCAAATGGGCGTACAGTAATGCCCTGAGGATGAAGCGGGCACAGGAGCTGTGGGCGCTTCATCTTCAGCGGGTGTCGGCTGTAATATACAGCTGACATCCCTATGCAACGGCGGCGATCACAGTTCTCTCCGATCGCCTAGCAACGTCTTCCTGGTTGCCAGGTATGGGAGCCTATTAGGTCCTGCCCGAGGCAGGACGTAATAGGCTCAACTGTCAGTTGTAAAATTACAGTTACAATACAATGCACTACACAAGTGAGTTGTACAGGGGATCAGAAGATCAGATCTTCCAGTTCCCTAGTATGTGTAAAATAAAGTGAAACAAAAAGTTTTAGATAAATAAATAAAAGTTTTACGTAATAAAAACAATAAAATCGCCTTGTTTCCCTGATCAAGCCCCTTATAATTAGAAAAAAAATGAAAAACCGCAGAAGTAAACATGTTGTTTATACTGCACAGAGAACATAGTTAAAAATGTATAAAAAAAAAAAACCCAGTGAGAGAATTTCTGGTTTTTTTCTCCTCCGCCAAAAAAATGGAATAAAAAGTGATCAAAAAATTGCATGTACCCCAAAATGACACTAATAAAAACTACAGCTCATCCCATGAAAATCAAGCACTCACACAGCTCGTCAACGGAAAAATAAAAAAAGTTAGAACTCTCGGAACGCAATAATGCAAAACGACGACCCAGACTAATTTATATGTGCAGCAGTTCTTCACCTAAAAATCCCCCACGTCATCATTTTCAGCCCCCACTGGTAGACCCTGTAAATGCAGCAGAAACTGACATTTTGGGGTCTTGTGCTACATATGGGGCTAGTGAGGAAGTCAAAGAATAGGCAATGCTGGAGTGCGGATATTTTGTACAATACCACGGACACCCTTTAGAAGTGCGACACCTGCACCCGAAAACCCGCCCTGTGCATAAAGGATTGGTTCAATGGGTACATCACTATCCATGGATAATTAATTGTATTATTCATTTACCCCATTATTACATCATCCTATTATGACCTGATGTACTCCGCCCAGCTTACATATACCCTGATGTACTCCGCCAAGTTTACATATACCCCGATGTACTCCTCACAGATTACATATACCCCGATGTACTCCGCCCAGCTTACATATACCCCGATGTACTCCGCCCAGCTTACATATACCCTGATGTACTCCGCCCAGCTTACACATACCCTGATGTACTCCGCCCAGCTTACACATACCCTGATGTACTCCGCCCAGCTTACATATACCCTGATGTACTCCGCCCAGCTTACATATACCCTGATGTACTCCGCCCAGCTTACACATACCCTGATGTACTCCGCCCAGCTTACATATACCCTGATGTACTCCGCCCAGCTTACATATACCCTGATGTACTCCGCCCAGCTTACATATACCCTGATGTACTCCGCCCAGCTTACATATACCCTGATGTACTCCGCCCAGCTTACATATACCCTGATGTACTCCGCACAGCTTACATATGCCCCCAAATTATAAACTGAAACACCAGTAAAACTCTAAACAAAACTACTACCAAGCTAAATCTGTGCTCCAAAAGCCAAATGGTGCTCCTTCTGGGCCTGGTAGTGTCCCCAAACAGCAGTTTATGATTACATATGGGGTATTACTGTACTCTGGAGAACCGCTTAACAATTTATGGGGTGTCTCCCCAGTGGTACAAGCTGGGCACAACATATTGGGCACTGAAATAGCATATCTGTGGAAAATGGCAATTTTCAATCTGCAACATCCACTGTGCACTAATTTCTGCAAAACCTCTGGAGTCAAAATGCTCACTACACTTCTAGTTGAATTCCTTGAGGGGTGTAGTTTCCCAAATGGGGTCACTTCTAGGGGGTTTTCACTGTACTGGTAGCCCAGCAACATGGCGCCAGAAACAAATTTTGTAAAATCTCCACTCCAAAAACGAAATTGCGCTTTTTCCCTTTAGACCCTTGCCGTGTGTCCAAATAGCAGCTTACAATCACATATGTGGTATTTCCCTACTCTGGAGATATTGTGTAACACATTTTGGGGTGTCTTTTCTCCTGTATTCCTTGTGGAAATGAAAAAATATGGAGCTAAATCTACAGGTTATTGGAGAAAAAAAAATTTTTTTTCAATTTCACAGCCCAATTCTAATAAAATCTATAAAACACCTGAGGGATAGAAATGCTCACTACACCTCTAATTTAATTATTTGAGGGGTCCAGTCTCCAAAATGGGATCACACCTGGGGAATTTGTACTGTACTGGTACTTCAGGGGCTCTGCAAATGCGACATGGCCCCCAGAAACCAATTCAGCCAAATCGGAGCTCCAGAATCCAAAAGGCGCTCCTTACCTTCTGAGCTCTGGCGTGGGTCTAAATAGCAGTTTATTAGCACATATGGGGTATTACCATAATCAGGAGAAATTGCTTTACAAATGTTGAGGTTCTTTTTCTCATTTATTCCTTATCAAAATTAGAAAATTCTATGTTTTTTCAGAAAAATAAGTCTATTTTCATCTTCACAGACGACTTCCAATAAATTCAGCAAAAAACCTGTGAGGTCAAAATGCTAACTATACCACTAGAAAAATTCCTTGAGGGGGTATGGTTTCCAAAATGGGGTCACTTTTTGGGGGGTTTCCACTGTTTAGGTCCCTCCAGGGCGTTGCAAACGCGTCACGGCACCGAAAACCATTCCAGTAAAATCAGCGCTCTAAAATCCAAATGGCGCTCCTTACCTTCTGAGCACTGCCGTGGGTCCAAACAGCAGTTTATTACCACATATGAGGTATTTCTGTAATCAGGAGAAATTGCTTTACAAATGTTGGGGTGATTTTAATTTTCAGACTAATAAATGTAGCAAAAAACTGTGGGGTCAAAATGTTAACTATACCCCTAGATAAATTCCCTGAGAGGTGTAGTTTCAAAAACAGTACCACAAGACCTCTTCAAACCTGACATGGTGCCTAAAATATATTCTAAAAAAAGGAGGCCCCAAAATCCACTAGGTGCTCCTTTGATTCTGAGGCTTCAAGCACACTAGGGAAACATGTGGGATATTTATAAAAACTGCAGAATCTGGGCAATAAATATTGAGATGCTTTTCTCGGGTAAAACCTTCTGTGTTACAGAAAAAAAAACTTATTACAAATTAATTTTGACAAAAAAAAAAAATAATTTGAAAAGGTCACCTCGCCTAAAGGGTTAAAACACTTTCTGAATGCGGTTTTGAATACATTGAAGGGTGCCGTTTTCAAAATGGGGTGTTTATGGGGGGTTTCTAATTTATAGGGCCATGAAAACTACTTTAGAGAACTGAAATCGTCCCTGAAAAAAATAGCCTTTTGAAATTTTCTTAAAAATGTGAGTAATTGCTGCTAAAGTTCTAAGCCTTGTAATATCGTAGAAAAATAAAAGGATGTTCAACTACATGGCGATTCACAGTAGGAGCAAGCAATGAAGAAGCAGCAGCATATTATTAACTTTTTTTTTTTTTTTGCAGGTTCCACTGGACCATTTGGACTATGTCGTAGATTCGTTGGACTACTTTGATTACCTACTTTTTTTTTTTTCTTTTAAATAAAATGATGAAATAGGGTTGTGTGGGGGAGTTTTTATTTCAATAAAAGTTTTTTTTCTTATGGCTGTGCTTTTTAATACTTTATTAGCTCCTTAGTAATGGCAGTTGACTGTTTGACGACGTCTATTACTAAAGGCAGGGCTTCGTGTTAGCCAATAAAAAAAAGCTAGAACTAACTCCCCATTATTACCCCGGTACCCACCTCCACCAGGGGTATCGGGAAAAATAATTCCCTTAGATCATGTTCACACACCGCTCAAAAAAAAAAAAAATCAACAACGTTTAGAAGACACTAGTGTTTCTTTTGAAGCACCTTTTAAAATACAGGCGGTTTTTACGTGTTTTGATGCATTTTGTGCGTGCTTTTTGCATGTTTTTTGGCGTGTAATTAGAACTCCCATTGACTATGGGAACATTTGGAGCACTTTACATGCCAAAGAACAGACAAGACACTTGTTTCCGCAACGCATTTTTTAAAAAAGCTCGCGTAAAAAATTGTGTTATATGTACTAACGGCACGCTTTACCATTGATGTAAATGGTTTTGGCACCACAAGACCTCTTCAAACCTGACATAGTCCCCAAAATTTAATCTAATAAAAAGAAGACATTAAAGAGGCTCTGTCACCAGATTTTGCAACCCCTATCTGCTATTGCAGCAGATCGGCGCTGCAATGTAGATTATAGTAAGGTTTTTATTTATTTTTTAAAACGAGCATTTTTGGCCAAGTTATGACCATTTTTGTATTTATGCAAATGAGGCTTGCAAAAGTACAACTGGTCGTGTTTACAGTAAAAGTACAACTGGGCGTGTATTATGTGTGTACATCGGGGCTTTTTTACTTCTTTCACTAGCTGGGCGTTAGGAATGGGAGTGTATGATGCTGACGAATCACCCAGCTTCTGGCAGTTCAGACACACAGCGTGTTCGAGAGATCACGCTGTGACGTCACTCACTTCCTGCCCCAGGTCCTGCATCGTGTCGGCCACATCGGCACCAGAGGCTACAGTTGATTCTGCAGCAGCATCAGCGTTTGCAGGTAAGTAGCTACATCGACTTACCTGCAAACGCCGATGCTGCTGCAGAATCAACTGTAGCCTCTGGTGCCGATGTGTCCTCGCTCGTCCGACACGATGCAGGACCTAGGGCAGGAAGTGAGTGACGACACAGCGTGATCTCTCGAGAACACGCTGTGTCTTTGCACTGCCAGAAGCTGGGCGTTCTGAAGAGAAGTGGATGATACTTCTCGTCAGAACGCCCAGCTAGTAAAAGAACTAAACATACCCAGATGTAACACACATAATACACGCCCAGTTGGACTTTAGCAAGCCTCATTTGCATAAATACAAAAATGGTCATACCTTGGCCAAAAATGCTTGTTTTTTAAAAATAAAAACGTTACTCTTATCTACCATTGCAGTGCCGATCTGCTGCAATAGGAGATAGGGGTTGCAAAATCTGGTGACAGAGACTCTTTAAAATCCACTAGGTGTTCCTTTGTTTTGGACGGTGTTTCAGTCCATTACCACACTAGGGCCACATGTGGGAAATTTCTAAAAATATGCAGAATCTGGGTAATAAATATTAAAGCAGTGTTTCTCTGGTAAAACCTTCGTTATAGAATTTTTTTTTATTAAAATGTAATTTCTGCCAAATAATTAAAAAAAAAAAAATAAATTATAAAATCACTTCAAAACCGAACTGGTTCCTAAAAAAGAATAGCCTTTTGAAATTTTCTTAAAAAAGTGATAACGTCCTAGAAAAATAAAAGGATATTTAAAACCCGATGCCAACGTAAAGTAGACATGGGAAATGTTAATTAGCAACTATTTTGTGTGGTATAACTGTCTTACAAGCAGATACATTTAAATGTATAAGAAATATTTTTGCAATTTTTCTTTTTTTGGAGTTTTTCACAATTAAATACTGAATGTGTCGACCAAATTTTACCATTAACAAAGTACAATATGTCCTGAGAAAATAATCTCAGAATCGCTTGGATAGGTAAAAGCATTCAAAAGTTATTATCACATAAAGGGAGAGGTAAGATTTGAAATATTAGGCTGTCAGGAAAAAAAGCGCCTCTGAAAAAATAAAAATCCACCCACTTTCTAAAATGTTATTGAGCGAGAGGTCGTGAGGTGTATTGGCTTATCGGGCACTTTATCCAAAGTCGGGTAGGGGAAGTATGGAGCGGGCTCACGGAGTGAACCCGCTTCATACGATGTCGGTGTCGCCTGTTTGTTACAGCCGACACCTCAGAGTAACTTGCGGCATCGCGCTCGAGCACGATCCCGCTAGTTTAACTCTTTAACGCCGCAGCAGAGACCGCAGCATTTAAATCGTTAGAAAGAGGGGGGCGACCCCCTCTAACATGTCATCGCGCCCCCCGCAACGCAATCGCGGGGGGGGGGGGGGGGTGATGGTTGCAGGGCTTAATATTTGCCTGTCAGAATCACGATATACTGCAATACATAGACTAAAAAAATTATTATTATTTAACTCCTTTTTACTTTTTTTATTAAATTTTTTTTATTTATTTCTTTTTTAGACAAAGATAAATTCATAAAGTAAAAAAAAAACAAAACCTTTCCCATTTTCCCCCTAGAGCATAGTAAAAATAAACATAATTGGTATCGCCGCGTCCGTAAAAGTCTGAACTATTACAATATATCATTATTTAATCCGCAAGGCGAACGCCGTAAAAAATAAAAAAATTGTCACCTAATCTCCCACAAAAAAATGAAATAAAAAGTGATCAAGCCGTTGCATTTACACCAAAATGGTATCATTAAAACTACTGCTTAACCCGCAAAAAATAAGCCCTCATACCACTTAATCGACAGAAAAATAAAAAAAGTTGTGGTTCTCGGAATTTGGCGAAATAAATTCTTTTTTACACTTAGGTTTTTACTTGTAAAAGTAGTAAAATATAGAAAAAAACTATATGTATTTGGTATTGCCATAGTCGTATTGACCCAGAGAATAAAGTGAACATGTTGTTTTAATTGCACAGTGAATTCCGTAAAAACGGCGCGAAAAAAAACCATGGAGGAATCGCCGTTTTTTTTCATTTTCTACCCCACAAATAATATTTTTCCCGTTTCCTAGTACATTATATGGCAAAACTACAACTCGTCCCGCAAAAATCAAGCCTTCATAGTACTATATCGACTGAAAAATAAAGACGTTATGGCTTTTGGAAGGTGGGGAGGAAAAAACGAAAATGAAAATCTGAAAAAGGGCTGCGGCGGGAAGGGGTTAATGGACAGCCACTCCGCTTCCAGACTGCCGTTGGGTCACATGATCCCTACTCTGACCACCCAAATCCCACAGCATCTGCTGTAGACTACGGCGGTCAGTCTCAATGCAAGTCTGACACTCACATGGAAGTTCTCAGACTTGCATTGAGAAACAGACTTCCGGTCCCTACAGTGTAGAATTTGGGTGGCCAGAGTGGGGATCAAGAGAACAAATGGCATACCGGCACGGCCAGCAGCTTACGGTCAAACAAAGGGCCGGGTAAGACAATACAATTCACTACCTTTCACTATCACATTTTCAAAAGAGGGGGGGGTGCTTTTTTTTACATTGCCCTTAAACTAAATTAAAAGGGTTGCTGGTGTTTGAAAAAAAAAAAAAAAAAATTGTCCAATCGCTGGAAAATCCTTTTAATGCAAGTTTATGGCCTATTTTCATGTCTCCCAAATGAAGAGAAGAGAAGTCAATATAATTTGAAGGGGCAGAATGCTCCAGACCGAAAAATATATTCAACACATTTAAAGAGGATCTGTCACTAGTTTAGTAATGTCAAATCTCCTAGCTAATCTAATAGGGACTGTCACACTGATAATGCTAGTGAAAATTGTATCCCAAATCATTTTAAAAAGCTATTTTATAAATATGTAAATGAGCCTATACTTGACAAGTGGGTGTCGACAGCAGCGATTCTCCTGAGGTGGAGCTCCCTCACAGCCTCTGACGCTGTCCTATCAGCATGAAGCTGCTTCACACAGTGTGAGAGACGGAGGCTGGAGGGCAGGGGTATCACTTCATATAGCTATATCTTGGGCTGTGAACCAACTAGAACAGTGGTTCTGGTGTCATATGAAAGACGAGATTCTAATCTTCCATGCGACACCAGGATTGCAGCTGTGAAACAACCGGAGATATCACCAGTGGAAAACACATTTGGGAACGGAAGCTGCATACTATATGATCACGTTGTGTTGCTGGGCAGGGCTGATTGGACAGCATCAGACAGAAAACATTACACCACCCAGAGTGAAAAGAAAGAGTCACCTCCTATTTGGCTATTAGAGTCACATCAGCATATTTAGAAAAATGATCAGAACTTTGCAGATAAACATTTTTGAAAAATAAATCACACTGTAGTTATCAGCATCATAGCGCCTATTACATTAGTTAGGAGATAGGGAATTAATAAACTGGTAACAGTCAATTTAAGGATAATTAGTTTAGAAAACAATTTTAACAGTGTTAATCACATGTAGTATATTCCTTAAATAAATGTTACAAACTGCAGAAAATGATTGCGGGGCTGTGATGACCTATCTACAGGAGGTCATCAGTATATGATCTGTGGGTATCCGAAACCTGGACCACGCACCGATCAGCTGTTTCCAGGCGCTGAAGGCATTGCAGTGGTCGGTGCCGAAAGCAGAAAGCTCCGACCACAGAATGGCGGCTGTGCTGCAGTACTGCTCCTATTCAAGTAAATAGAAGCAGAGGCTGCAGTAACCCAACAAAGGCCGGTATAGTGTGTATGGAGCCTTCTTTCGGCACTGACCACTGCATAGCTTCTGGCTCCGAGGGGCAGCCGGAAGAGCGGATTGGTGCGCGGTCTGGGTGTCAGACACCCACCGATCATATACTGATGACTTATCCTGTGGATAGGTCATCAGTTTAAAAAAAAAAAAAAGAACAGCCCCGAACCTGGACAATCCCTTTAAGGTCTTATTTTTAACATTTCTTTGGTGGTTTAATAGTGGTGTAGCCATTATAAAAATCTATGTTACAGTGTGCTTCAGTTTAAGACAGAATTTGGGCTCTACTGGGCTCCCTTAGGGCTAGGGAGGTTACTATCGGTAGGGTTGCCCCGGATCTGAATGCAGTGTTAGGCCAAACAAGTGAGATGGGTGGGTCTACCTGTGCTGCTAATGTGACATTTCTTCATCGGTATGACTTTGAATCAGCGTGCTGCAAGTTCTTGGCTGCGGCTCCTTCTCCATACCCAGATCCTACTTGGATGGAGAATTATACTCTATGCCACAGTCTCCTGCCAGAGCCCTGTCCAAAATTTATACCAACCTTCTTTTAGATTTAGCCCCGGCCAAACCCTGTTTTTTAATGGCGTGGGAAAAATAATTAGACATTGTTCTTTCGCAAAGGGAAGTCTCCTTTATTTTGTCAAGATCTCATGGGTTTTCGTGCTGTGTAAGGCATCAGGAGAATTCTTACAAATTGCTAACTCGCTGGCATAGAACTCCTGCATATCTATATCAGATACGTCTCCTCTCTTCAAATGTCTGTTGGAGATGTGGGTTGTCTCCTGGGTCCTTTGGCACATATCTGGTGGTTTTGCCCCAAAATCAGACCTTTCTGGGCTCAGGTGGAAAGGGCCATTAATGATATTGTTGGTTGCTCTTTAGTATCGACACCTGAATTGATCCTTTTATGGCTTCCATCGGGAGACTTTACCCCCGTACGTAGAGACTTGGCCACCTTAATGATCTCGACGGCTAAACTGCTGATACCATTGAAATGGCGCAGCGAGGACCCTCCTTCCATGGACATGTGGTGGTCCAAGGTTCATCAACTTCACTCGTTGGAAGAACTCTTGGGTTGGCATACCTTCTCAAAGGACTTGTTCCTGAAAGTTTGGAAGCCGTGGAGAGATCATCATAAGAGAGCCGGAGCTGGGATGTGACTTGGATCCTGGTGACGTGGTACCTGCTATACTTGTCTGATTGACGGTCTCTGGGGAGAACTCCTTCTGAGATACCCATTTGGGTGGTGTACATGTTCTTATGATTCCTTTACATAATACCTTCACGCAATATGTATAACTGACGGTACTGTCTTGTTCTAGGTGTTGACCACATCCGAGAGATAGAGTTGGTCTTGGAAGTGTGTGTATCTGCTGCGTGTTCTTGGTTACACTGGTTATCATACCACATATTTCCAAATTCTTGTGCTAGAGATACGTTTTATTTCATTTTTCTTTTTTGTCTTCATTTATGATTTCATGTCTGTTTTTCTGTTACTATGACTCGTTATTTGGCAGTGATTACTTTCGTGAGCACTTATCCTTTTGGACTTATGTTATGCTGGAATTGCCTTATTGCAATTTTGTTATATGAAAGTGATTGTATATAATGCACTGCTTTTATAATGTTCTTGTTGTGACTAAATATTGAAAAACTGTGTCTTTAAATAAAGAATTTATAAAAAAAAAAGAAAATATATGGACAGTGACTTAAGGGGCTACTCCAGCAGAGGAATGCCCGACCCGAATGACGGCAACACTTTGACTGGGGAATCCACTACAGTGTGGGGGGGGGGGTGTAGCACTGTCAACAGGGTGGGGTGTGTGGAGCCTTAGGGTATGTTCACACGGCCTATTTACGGACGTAATTCGGGCGTTTTTGCCCCGAATTACGCCCGAAAATAGCGCCTCAATAGCGCTGACAAACATCTGCCCATTGAAAGCAATGGGCAGACGTTTGTCTGTTCACACGAGGCCTAAATTTACGCGCCGCTGTCAAATAACGGCGCGTAAATAGACGCCCGCGTCAAAGAAGTGACCTGTCACTTCTTTGGCCGTAATTGGAGCCGTTCTTCATTCACTCCAATGAATAGCAGCGCCAATTACGGCCGTAATTGACGCGGCGTTCAAGCGCCTGCACATGCCGGTACGGCTGAAATTACGGGGATGTTTTCAGGCTGAAACAACCCCGTAATTTCAGCCGTTACGGACGCCCTCGTGTGAACATACCCTTACCTACAGGGAGCTGTGTGGCTATAGCTCACCTACCACCAACGATCCAGCAGCACAGGAAAGGGACTGCGCTCCTTATTAAAAACTCGTTTTATTGAAGGAGATACATAAACACCATGATAAAAGATATTTCTGGGCCCCCGCACAGCGGACATGCCCCGCATTAATACAAAAGTGCGTGTTACAATATCATGTCACCAATGCATGGCATTACAATCAATCTCAATTTAAAACAGGAAATAAACTAGAACATAGTATATAAACCTTTCACAATCGTTCGTAGTGCACGATGTTCCATATTTTCTCAGAACAATAATATATTACCATATGCAGAAGTCAGAGAGCGAGCAAATCCCGATTCCTTCCAAGAGACCCGAGGTATCTATAATGTCGCATCCCATCTTGAACTATAAATTACCCAGACAGATAGGAGAGGCAACCTCTCTCCTCCCCTTCTACAAAGCACCTTAAGTAGGGAATGCTCTAAGAGCCATAGATAAAGCATTGTTGGAGTAGGATGTGAGCTCAGAATTACACCACTGATCCCACACCCGATGAAATTTATCAGGGCATCTTCTGTTAACATAAACAATTCGTTCATAGGGTATCATAGAATTAATCAGTTCTATCCACATAGATTTAGTAGGAGTACGAGGATTCATCCATCTAATAGCAATAGCCTTCCTAGCCATAAATAACGTCTCACGAAGGCACGTACGTGTTGGATTAGGATACATCCCATCCTCCACCAATCCGAATAAGCAAACTCTTTGTTCCAGTCTAACTGGGACCTCCAATACCCGGGATAACAGGTCAGTAACTTCAGTCCAGAAAACTTGAAGTAGAGGGCATTCCCATATCATGTGATGAAAATCAGCCGGTTCATGGCGACACCTGTGACAACTGGGATTAGGCCTTCTACCCATTTTATAAAGACGGACCGGGGTAAGATAACTCTGGTGTATGATGTAAAGCTGTATAAGCTTATTGTTAATAGCAGGAGAAACAAATCTATGTGACTCGAACAGATCCAATCTGGAGTCCTCATCTAGGGATGGGATCAAGGTCTGCCACCTGTCCATTGCTGGGAAAGCTGCTTTATTTGCCTTCGCATGTATAAGGTAAGAATAGATGGATGAAATTAACCCTCCGGGGCCATGTGATCTAATGACCCCAATCAAGGGATAGGTGGAAATAGGTGTTACTCTTCCCCTATACTGAGCCAGCAGTGAATGGCGCAATTGTAAATACTTATAGAAAGCTTGTCTTGGAGCTTGATAAGTTTCCTCAACTTGAGTAAAGGACAGCATCACATTATTCACAAATAAATCTCCCACCGTCTTCACCCCCAGTGTCGACCAAAATGTATCATCCTGTGAGGGGAGTAACTGATCTAGTGCCGCATTCTGCCATAGGGGTGTTTCCGCTATTATCTGGTCCTCTCCTGAGATCTTAAGTGCCGCCGACCATACATTGCGAGCAACCTTATGTATCGGTAAAGATTTCCTACTAAGGGGAAGCGAGGGTTCTAATACAGGCCAGAGTTTAGGAATATCCAAATAGTTTGCCAGACACAGTTCCATTCCCTCTGGTACATCAGGTGACACCCAGGCGGCCATATATTTGAGCTGGCCCGCCAGATAGTATAAATATAAATCAGAGAGGGCCATTCCCCCTAAATCTCTGGGTCGTTGCAATTTTGCTAGCTGTAACTTAGATCTAGAAGATCCCCATATGAATTTAATTAGCTGCGATTCTATTTCTTGGAAAAATGACTTTGGAATATATACAAATATGTGTTGCAGAATATAAAGGCATTTAGGCTGAACCACAATTTTGATAAGGTTGATACGTCCTGCTATGGATAGAGGTAGTCCCAACCAAATCTTAAATTTATCTCGAAACATCAGAATTAGGGGAGCAACATTTGCCTGTACCATGTCAGCATCTAATCTCGTGATTTGAATTCCCAAATACTTAAAACTAGAAACCACTCTCAAGCCCCCTACCAATGAGCCCACCATAACATTTCTGCGCGGGGAAAAGTACATCAGACACGACTTGCCCCAATTAATAGACAGTCCAGAGAAGTCTCCAAACCTATCAATTATGGTCATTGCTACATCTAGGGACTCATCAGGGAATGACATGAATAGCAACAGGTCGTCAGCATATAATGCCACTCGGTGTTCCGCAGAACTTAGGGGTATGCCCCGGTATATCACATCAGATCTAAGTAGAATAGCTAAGGGTTCTACAGCGATTGCAAATAATAGAGGTGAAAGCGGACATCCCTGTCTGGTACCACGAGCCAAATCAAAGTATGGAGAGAGCTGTCCGTTCAAGAACACCGCCGCTCTGGGATGTAGATACAATAAGGAGACCCACTGACAAAACACAGGACCAAATCCAAACCCACGCAGAATATTAAGTAAATATGGCCACTCAATAGAGTCAAAGGCCTTTGCTGCATCCAAAGATGCCAAGGCCCAGTCCACACCCTGTCGCGATGCAATCTGAGAAACAATCTGGACTCTGCGTAGGTTATCTGACGTACTTCTCCCCTGTATAAACCCAGATTGGTCAGGGTGGATGATAGAGGGCATAATACCATTAAGTCTATTTGCCAATACCTTAGTTAAAATTTTATAATCTACGTTAAGTAATGCTATGGGCCTGTAGGAAGAACAGTCCAAGGGATCTTTATCCGGTTTAAGTATCACTACTACTGTGGCCTCATAGAAGGAGTCGGGCAGGGACCCCGCTACCAAGGATTTATGATATGTATGAAGGAGTTCTGGGAGTAACTGCTCTTGGTATCTCAAATAAACCTCCAAAGGTATGCCATCCGGCCCAGAGGCTTTCCCCTTAGACATATCCTTCACTATCTCAGTAAGCTCTTCCATCGTGATAATGCCATCAAGTAGGAGACTCTGATCATTAGTTATAGAGGGGCAGGAGATAGATTCACAATATATCTGCAACTCTTCTGCAGTCTTCGTGGTTCTAGAGACATATAAGTCTTTGTAAAAATCAGAAAACGCAGAAAGTATATCTGACGTGGCAGTAAGAATAACACCATTAGGGCTTCTAATTTTCAAAATAGCCGGGGAGGAAGTGTTCTGGTGGATGAGATGTGCTAACAGGCTGCTGGATTGGTTTCCCTGTTCAAAGTATTTCTGGCTTGCAAAGAACATTTTACGCTTGCTTTTTTCCGTCAGATACAACAAATATTGTCTTCCCGCCCGTAACCAGCTGACCCTATTATTTTCCGATGGGTTCGATACATACGTGGCTTCTAGTACCCTGCATGAGTTAGCCAGTTCCTGTTCCCTTTTAACAGATTCCTTTTTTATATAAGAAATGGAGGACTGGAGACAGCCCCTCAAGTAGGCTTTTAATGCATCCCAGTAAGCTGAGTGGTTCGTACCATTTTCGTTGCCCTGTGTGTAAATGTGAATTTGGTCAGGAATGCGATCCTGCTGAGTAAATTGAGTTAACCAAAATGGGTGTATTTTCCTACAAATGTGACTTCTTCTCTGGGACATGGTCAATTTTACCATCATAGGGGAGTGATCAGAAAACACCCAGGGTAAATGTTCCACAGATGCGAGCACCGAACACGCCCGCACATTACCGCAAATGTAGTCAATCCGAGACAGTGCATTTCTCCCCGGGGTATAACAGGTATATTCTAGAACATCCGGCCACATATACCTCCAAAGATCATGCCATCCCACCTCTTCCAGAAATAGCAATAAAGGGAGGGGTCTAGTTACACAAGGGGGATCTGTCCCCACATCCGGGCGAAATCTGTCCAATTTAGGATTTGCTACAGTATTATAGTCTCCCATGCAGAGGACCGTAGCTTGGGGATACGCTGATGCAAAGTTGGCTGCTTCATAAAGTACCGCTAGGGACTGTGTCGGGGGAATATAAATGCCCAGGATAACAAAAGGGTGGCTCTCTATCCATGCATGTACAAAGATATATCTCCCATCTGGGTCTTTTTTCATTACTCCTGGCTCCCACCTCAGGGACTTGTGAATTATTAAGGAAACCCCCCTGGAATATGAGGAGTGCGTGGAGTGTGCTGACCATTGTATCCATGGCTTCCTCATAAATTTAATAGTGTCTGATATTAAATGCGTTTCTTGCAAACATATTATTTGTGGTCCTCCTGCTCTAATCTGAGAGAAGATTTGATTGCGTTTACATGGCTCTCCCAATCCCCGCACATTCCAAGACATAACACTTAGAGACATCATGCACCGCTTAAAGAACTATCTTAAAAATACAAAAGATTTTAACAAAACAACAATAGCAGGAGGGGGAACTCAGTCCCCTTATCAAGAAAATCTTCCGAACTAGGGGAATATATCCCCTCTGAAGCACGGGGGTAGTCTGTGGGGAAATGGAAACTCTGCACAGACTATTGCTCCATCCTCCCCCCTCCAGCGTCTCCAACCCACACAAGACAGGCATACAACCCGTCATATAAGGACCCGCAATAATATGGGGTAACAAGGCTCCCCAGAACGGTCTAGCAACCTGTTCAAGGACAACCCAGTATCCCAATTCATTAACAACAATATAGGCAAGAGTAAAATACAGTGGTTAAAGAGTGTACATTCAGTGAACACATATCAGATATACAGATATTATACCACAAAGCAGCAACCTGGAGCGGCGCCAAGAGGAAGGGAAGACAAAAAAAAGTTCCAAAAGCAAAACCGCAGCTCCACGAAAGTCACCGAGTCTCCGATTCTAGGTGTCGGATAACAAAAGCAGCAATCACGGTCTGGGATCTGGATTATTTCGGCTGTTGAGCCATTCGTCAGCCTCTCCCGGAGTATTGAAAAAGATAGATTTATCATGATGTTAAACTCGGAGCCGTGCTGGGAAGACAATGGAGTATTGAATCTGAAGATCTCTCAACCGTCGTTTAACGCCAACAAATGTAGCCCGAGCTTTCTGGAGCGCTGCAGAGAAATCTGGAAAAATCGTGACCGTAGCAGTGTTGTGAGTGATCTGGCCTTTTTGGCGCGCAGCTCTCAAAATGGCGTCTCTATCCTTGCTGCTGAGTAAACGAACCAACATAGGCCTAGGCATGGCCCCTGGTGGAGGCGGTCTGGCAGGAACGCGATGTGCTCGTTCAACCGCATAAGCCTCAGATAGTGTAGCATCAGGCAGCGTATCCTTGAGCCATTGCTCCATAAATGTCCCTGGGTCCTTGCCTTCAGCGCGTTCTGGCAGTCCCAGGATACGAACATTATTCCTGCGCATCCTATTCTCAAGATCGTCCGATCTTTGTGCCCATGCATCTGTCGCCCTCTCCAGGCCCCCTGATTTGCCGCGCCACAGGCGCAGAATCATCCTCTATTTGCGAGATCCGATTTTCGGTGTCACGAACCCGATCTCTTAGCTTCTGGAGATCCTGACGCATCAATCCAAGGTCCACCTTAACCTCATCTATTTTCCCAGTAAGAGAAGTAGTAGACTCACGTATGGCAGTCAGGAGCTGTGCTGTGACTTGTTTTAGTGATGGTTCCGGCTCCTCATCTCCTTGAGGGTCCGCCTCGTCATGCTGCTGTCCAGGAGTAACGGCGCCATGATGGCTACTTGATCTGGCGAACTCTTTGAGGCGATCAGCGGCCGCCGAATTGCGTGTCTTGCTCATTTTGAGCTCTCCTCTACTATGCCTGCGATTGCCCCAAGTTCAAGGAGTATTTGCGGGAAGTTTTACGGCAGGATTAGTGCAGAAACACTGAAGCCGGGACGGAGCTCTCACAGCATGCGACTGCTCGCGGCGGGAGTCAGCCACGCCCCCCCCCCCCGACTGCGCTCCTTATTAACGTCATAATGCCCCACAAGATGAAGACCTGTTGAAGAAATCGTCCACATAGGGCACGACTAAAATCCCTCTGGAATGAAGAATAGTCATGATCACAGACAAAACCTTTGTAAAAACCTGCAGAGCCGTCGATAGGCCAAACGGAGGAGCCACAAACTGGTATTCGTGAGGGAGGACTGCGACCTTCAGGCGGAACTAGTGTTACATGCTGCAGGCTTAGCGGCTTGAGGTCAGGAGCGCCAAGGAGCATGAGGCTTAAAGAAAGGACTGGTGGTACTGCAGTCCAGATACTGGTGGACTAAGAATCTACGAAAGGGGGGGGGGGGGGACGACGACTGATGTTTCTAATCCTGGTTTCCTGGGATTAGAAACACGAGCCCTCGTTTTCTAGCATTGAATGCTTTCCCTCTTGTTGCATCCAAGATGATTTAGTCGAAGCAGGCTCCAAAGAGGATGGGAAACAACGAAGGGAAGAGCCATCAAGGAGGACTTAGAAACAGAACAGCATTTAAACCAGTCTGGCGCGCAGAGACCATGGAAGAGGAAGTGCGAGGCAAAAGGTGAGCCACACCAAAGCAGGCTTCCAACAGATATTTAGAAAAGTCAGACAGGTAGTGTGAGCGATTCAGTAGATCTTCAGTGGGAAAACCATGACTGAATTAATGGGCCTAGCCAGTAGCAAATATTGGAAGACTGAGAAAGTCAACGCAGTGGTCCAAAGGATCGTGGAATGAGGAACAGAAGGGTAGTGGCCTTAGACAAATGGGAGAATAGAGGATCCACAGCCGGAGTCATTGTTCATATTGTGGAAATATCCCCTGGAAAAAGATACATAACATCCAGGCAAGAGGCCTGGGCAAATTTCTTATCAGGATGCCTCCATTCCCTTGAGACGACCTCTTTAAACTCCAAATAGGAAGGAAAAGGATTGTCCCATCACCTTGGGCCATTGAGGATGAGCATCTCTCCAGTGGGTGAGAGGACTGCATCTTTAAGATGTAAGGTGTTTCCGACCGGAGTGATTAGGCGGTCCATCACAGAGGCCAACTTGGAAGAGTGCTCGCCATCTAGTTCCAAGTTGGAAACAGAGAAAGGAATAAGCGGCAGATAGTTTCCGCTCCCCCTCCATGGGACCTGACGAGGCAAGTGATAATGAGGGCTCATGAGACCGAGGGGATCTAAACAGCTTCTGAGGCCTGCTACTGGAAGAGGACAGGAAGTGCCCCAAAGGTCAGTTGGCAAGGCGAACCAAGATGATCATCGGTATCAGCACTAGGAGTGGGCTTAGCTGGAGGTGGCTGAGCCACAAGGTGGGCGTTCACAGATGCTTGATCTGGAGGCCAGCATGCGTTGCACAGAGGAGTAGGTTGACCACATGAGAACTTTTGCCCACATTTTAAACCGGCAAAATAAACCACATAGGGTACCAGTAGGAATTATTCTGCTCTGGCGTCTAACACGGCAGATTAGGGGTCACTGCTTCCACATGTACTTCTCGGAAAAGCTATTGACTATGAGACCGATTTATACTGAAAGGTAATGCTGAAACTCCCTTAGGAGGAGTTACATAGAGTGCTGTAAGTAAATGCTCCCCTATTTTACTAGACTGTAGTAAGCGAAGCAACGCTAGCCATGATGAAGGGGCTGCTAATGAATGATCCTACCCGTTTGGAGGAAACGCACGGTCCGAGTGCCAACAGCAGCAGCTGTGCCAGAGAGGTCCTGTGAGGCTGTATCCAAGCTTGTCTGTGAGAGACAAAGTGAGAGAATGGTTGTCCGTGACAGACCGTGGTTGTCTAGGGCTTGCATAACTGCAGAGCAGAGTGAGGTACAGCATGTAGATTTAGTACAATTACACCCCCTGCTTAAGGTGGTGGGAGGTAATGTGGATGACTGGAAATGCCTGGGTAATGTGGTTGTTTTAGTGCTTGAAGGAGCTACATAGCCCTGTCAGACACAGTATTATGCCCGCGCGGCAATGTCAGCTATACTGTCAAAAAACAATTACTCTGCCTATGGAAGAGGGTAATGTGACTGAGTGTAGGGAAGTCACAAACTAGAAGAAAGGCCAGGTTGGTCCTACCCTATATGCGTGATGCAGAGTTCTTGAGCATGCACCACCTGAAAAGGCGGCCTTCAGCCCATAGAAATATAAAGGATAAGGTCTGTTGACACTGAGAAGTCAAGAGGAGAAGGGAAGACCTGTGCGGGATACAGGAAAAACCTTTCCTTACTACCACAGTAGAGTGTGGCTAGTAGGCCGCAATAAAGCCTGGCCCTCAATTAATGGCGACACCGGGCCGCCTGGTGATAAAACATTCCTGGTTGCAGCAAGCCCGTGTTGTACGGGCTTCCAGGAAAAGGGGCAGAGAGATCCACCCACCACAGAGTGCAGGCCGCACAGAGCAGGGTGGGGGGGTATTAATCCCGAGGCGTGAATTTTATGGGAAAAAAGTTGCACGACACAAGCCCAGGAAAAGGGGATCCAGCCGTAAGGGCAGAGAAGGCCGCAAGGAACTGCAGGACAGAAGCAGAGCAGTTGTAGTTAGGTGGGAAAAGGAATGGAGGAGGGGGGGGGGGGGGATTGCTCAGTGCCATACTCTCCTAATCTCATTTACTTACCCGATCTTCATCCTCTTCGCTTCAGCTACCCCATATTACCAGCAGGGTCAACCTTTCAGTGTCTTTATACCATTCTGGGAGAGTAAGCTGGAAGGGGGGGGGGGGGGCAGGAACACTGGGTTACCTATTGGCTGGCAGGTGACAGAGTAGTCAAACTGCTCTGCTTTATTTTGTGGTTTTTTTGTGGATGGAGTAACAGTGTGAAAAATGTAACACTGTTTGCCCACCCCCTAACCTTGGAAAAAACCAGGGCAGGTGACGTTGTCGTCCCTGCTTCTTATCTAGGGGAGCAAAGAGCCAATAATAATAAAAGTAAAATAAAAAAGGCAGAAAAGACCTGCAAAAAGCAGGAAGAACTATCTCCTACAGACACCAAGCTAAAACAGATTAGATCAGTGTCTACAGAAAAGTTATAGCCTGTAAAGGAGGAGCAAACATTTTTAGGGTCGCCTCCTAGTGGCAGTAGAAACCCCCTGTGCTGGTCAAAGCATTGCTTGTATTTTTTTATGTTATGCTGTGTGAAAAAAATAAAAAACACCACAAACCATTGGCTTGCTAGTCAGAATATTTTTTTTCTAATATGAATTATAATGAATTCGTTTCTTTAAATGCGATTTTCTGTCAAGTCGGTCTTTTTGCTCAATTTAGTGAAAATAGTAAATGTGTGAATAGAAACCTACAAATACTTTACTCAAAGACAAATGTAAGAAATTGCTTGGTCAAAAAATATACTGACTATAGAGTAACAGACACCGCTATGGAATTATAAAATAGTTCATATACATACTTGGCATTTCTGGCTTGATTATGTGCTTGACAGTCCTCTTGATATCTGTTCAGCTGGCCAGGCATCACATTACTGATGGCAATTTTTAGTTTTTGCAGTGGTATTTTCAGTCGGTCATCCTGGCAATGAAAAGACCAAAAAAAACAAAAACTGTATCTTTAAAAATACTGTAAGAAACGGCATAGAGTCGTTCACAGATGTAACGCATGTCGTAAAAAAAATCTAATAAAAATACATTTACACACATATGTAAGGCCTCATGCACACGACCGTAAAAACTCCCGTTATTACGGGTCGTAATTACGACCCGTAATAACGGGCTCATAGACTTCTATTGGCGACGGGTGCCTTCCCGTTTTCTCACGGGAAGGTGCCCGTGCCGTTGAAAAAGATAGAACATGTCCTATTTCAGGCCGTAATAACGTCACGGACAGTCCATAGAAGTCTATGGAGCTCTCGTAATGACGGGTGGCTACATGTGTGCACCCGTCAGTACGGCAGCGTTGCTAAGCGACGTCAGTAAATGGTCACTGTCCAGGGAGCTGAAAGAGTTAACTGATCGGCAGTAACTCTTTCAGCACCCTGGACAGTGACTACCGATCAGTATAAACCTGTAAAAAATAAAAGACGTTCATACTTACCGAGAACTTCCTGCTTCCTCCAGTCCGGTCTCCCGCCTGTTGCCTTGGTGACGCGTCCCTCTCGACATCCGGCCCGACGTCCTGGATGACGTTTCAGGCCATGTGACCGCTGCAGCCAATCACAGGTCAATCACAGGCTGCAGCGGTCACATGGACTGCCGCGTCATCCAGGGATGTCGGGCTGGATGTGAAGAGAGGGACGCGTCACCAAGACAACGGCCGGGTAAGTATGAATTTCTTTAACTTTTATTACAGAAAGGGCTGTCCCTTCTCTCTATCCTGCACTGATAGAGAGAAGGGGCTGCCGATTAGTGCAGTGCTATTTTGCCGCCAAAAACGTGCCCGTAAATACGGGTGGAATACGGGTGACACCGGACCCATATTTACGGGCACGGGTTCGTAAATACTGGTGCAAAACGGGTCGAATACGTGTGACACCGGACCCGTATTTACGCCAGTATTTACGGGTGGGAAAAAATACGGTCGTGTGCATGAGGCCTAAGAGTTTACTACAAAGTGATTACTTCAATTAAAAAAGAGCAACCTATTCAAAGCAAAATTATACAGCAAATTAAAAAGTATATTTTGCTGTGGTGAGCTGTATAATCTGCAATTAAAATATTGCACGGATTAGAAATTCTTTGCAGAACAAATAGACCTCTTAGATTAGCAAAAATACTAACAATTTTTTTAATTGTGTAGGACTTTTCTAGAGGTAAATTAAAAGAATGGGTGAAAGGTATAGTTTTCTTGGTTGTTTCTCTTTGTGCTGTAACGTCATTTTTTTTAAACTAAAAAACAAACATGAAATACATCTTGAAAATGGTCAATGGGGCGCGTCCCTATAACGCTGACTATCTCCAATGCACACAAAGAAGCAGAATGGCAGGGAGGAGTGGGGTGTTTTTCTTTCGGTTTGTTTTTACGAGGGGGTTTTGAAGGTAGTAGTTATTGGGAATCTGTTTATTATTTTGCTGTTGTTCATACAAAAGGCATACAGGACTGAAATACAGACTCAAATGTGTGTGCTGCCATACAGATTCTGTGCACGTGGCACTGCTGTGTGCATGAGCCCTTAGATGTATTACTAGCAATCTGTATGTGATAAAACGCAGGATGAGGCCCCATGCACACGTATTTTTGTCCACCCGTAAATACTGGCGTAAATAAGGATCCTTTGTCACACGTATTCGACCCGTATTGCACCAGTATTTACGGACCCGTGCCCGTAAATACGGGTCCGGTGTCACCCGTATTCCACCCGTATTTATGGGCACGTTGTCGCTGCAAAATTACACTGCAGTAATCGGCAGCCCTTCTCTCTATCAGTGCAGGATAGAGAGAAGGGACAGCCCTTTCCGTAATAAAAGTAAAATTCATACTTACCCGTCCGTTGTCTTGGTGACGCGTCCCTCTCTTGACATCCAGTCCGACCTCCCTGGATGACGCGCAGTGCATGTGACCGCTGCAGCCAGTAATTGGCCTGTGATTGGCTGCAGCGGTCACATGGGCTGTAACGTCATCCCAGGAGGCCGGACTGGAGGAAGAAGAAGGGAGTTCTGCGTAGGTATGAACGTCTTTTTTTTTTTTACAGCTGTATCTATATTGTGATCGGTAGCCACTGTCCCTGGTGCTGAAAGAGTTACTGACGATCGTTTAACTCTTTCAGCACCCTGGACAGTGACTATACACTGACGTCGCCTAGCAACGCTCCCGTAATTACGGGAGCACCATAGACTTCTATGGGCCTGCCCGTGCCGTAATTACGGCCTGAAATAGGACATGTTCTATATTTTTCAACGGCACGGGCACTTTCCCGTAAGCATACGGGGAGGTACCCGTGGCCAATAGAAGTTTATAGGCCCGTAATTACGGGCGTTTTTACATTCGTGGGCATGGGGCCTTAGGTTGTGGCTCCTGAGTGTCAACCCTTGCATCCGGTTGTGCCAGATTTTTATAGCAACCTGTAGATGCAGAGATAATTGCAACAGTAACAGACTGATTCTAGGAATGTAGCTTGGAACTTGTAGTTGAAACCCTCTGGGCTTTTAGTGGAAGTCGTCTCAGAGTATAATGGGCAGAACAAATAAGTAATTGAAAATTTTCAATGCAGAATTCTTTTGGTGAAAGCCGGCAGGATCAAATTCTCAAAATTAGGTGACAGTCACAGAAAACTTCTTTGAAAAACTCATTTGTAAGGATAGAAAGTACAAAAAAAAATAAGAAAATAAAAAATTTTCAAAATGAATAAAGCCCAGAGGAGTTTTATAATGGTTTACACGTGGATTTAGGCCTTACAGAATGGAATTCTCTCAAATTCTCTGTGCTGGGCTACAAGACTTTCTGGAATACTAAATGACAGATTGAAAAAATAAAAATAAACTATGTATGTGTGTGCGCGCATTTGTACAAAACCACAGTTAAATTCTGAACATAAATATACCTGTATGTGAAGGTGAAGTTTCTTCAGCCTTTTGACAAGAGTATCTTTAGAGCATGGCACAAATGCTTCTATGTAACCATAAACCCCGTTCCTAGTCACTGGGCCGAGTTCCTGCAGCTGCAACTCAATGCTGTCAGAAAAGGATTAGGTTTAAGATTAATGAATTTCTGCAGGGTCACATAGAAACACTGACCAGATACAAACTAGTATATGAAAGCCATATCGCAGCACTTTGCACATTTTATTTAATCTATTTACTTAGCAGTTCAGGCTCAGATGTCACTAAACACTAGACAGAAGTATCCAACAGCAGACACAAAAGGAACAAGTAGTAATAGTTTACCGCAATAGCAAAACTATAAAGATATAAAAAGGGTTTGTGTACTTCCCATAAATTCTGTCTTCCATGGGTATAGGCTGCAGCCACTAGATGGCTGACACACAGGACAATGTTGTCTCCTCCCGCACAGGCTATACCCAGCCTACTGGCACAGAGCTAATCAGTTTCTAGCCCAGCAGTAGAAAAGGCAAACACAACTGATGGCAGCTAACCAGAACAAAACTAAGAACACGGACAACGAACAAAGCAACACGACCTCAGCAGAAGTGGGACAGAGTAGTGTCCACCAAATGAAGACTACGAGAAAGATTTTACAGCAGGCACAAAAATCCTCTTTTCTCGTAAGTATCATTGGGAACACAGAATGTCCTAAAGCAGTCCCTGGGCAAAATAATGAGCCACCGCCACCTGCAGTACCTTGGGTGAGAAGCCCGCATCTACTGATGCAAAAGTGTGCACTTTGTAAAAATTGTAAAAAGGTGTCAAGTGAGGACCAGATCGCAGCCTTACAAACCTGAAGAGCCGATATCTGATGCTCAACTGCCAAGGAAGACCCCACCCAACGAGTGTAGTGCGCAGTGACCCGAAAAGGAGGAAACAATCTCCTCACCGATAGGCTTCACAGACGGCTGATCGTATCCACCATTGTGTGGTTGCAAATCTGATCGAAGACCCCCTGATGGAGGGCCCACTCCCAGGGATCCACCCGTTCTCGACTAAGGAAGTCTGCGACCCAGTTGTTGAACCCTGGGATGTGCACTGTCGACAGAGCGGGAACGTAAAGTTCCCCTGCCCCGTAGAGAAGTGTTCAGGGAAAAAGAGAGCCACTCACTCCTGTAGTCATCTCTGGGGCCAATTTTCGGGGCCTCGCTGCTACGCGCCATGCCATAAGGGGCAGGAGAACAGGGACAATGGAGGACGCACATTTCCTAAACGGGTGACAGAGCAGCTAAAAGGATCTGTTCCCTTCTGCCAGCATTTGGCAAAAAGAGGAAACTGTGCGACTTCCACTACACTGTGCCCTTGAGATTCTGAGTAGGGAGGAAAGAGAGGCTCAAACCCTCCCAGTTTACCCAGCCTGAAAGAAAAACTAACTAAACACTTAAGGTAGAACAGATCTGAGAGCACAAGAATAATATAAGTTTTCGTTTAGTGTCTGTAGGAGGCAGATAAGCTCTGTCCCAGTAGGATGGGCTTAGCATGCGTAGGAGAAAACTACGTTCTTAGTGTCAGCCACCTAGAGGCATCAGCCTATACCCATGGATTCCGTGTCATAGAAGTAAATGGGAGTTACGGAAACAGTGTAGCACAGTAAGCTCCGCTGTTCCGTAAGTTGGACGGGGTCGGGTAACCCTCGTTTGAAAGATATGCACGGGTCTCAGAGGTGGGCCCCGCATCTACCAGACTTTTATGGCATATCCTGTGGATATGACAAAAATGTTTGTAACAAGACAACCTCTTTAACCCGTTAGTGACCGGCCCATAGTCTTTTTAAGTCGGTCACTAACGGGCCTTATTCCGATTCCATAGACTTTTTACGTCACGGCATCGGAATAAGTAAACAGAGCAGGGAGCTGTCAAATCTCCCTGCTCTCAGTTGCCAGAGGCAGCTGAGGGTTGGGGGCGTCCCTGCTCTGCCGTGTGAGATCGATATCAGTATCGATTTCACCCGTTTAACCCCTCAGATGCGGTGCTCAATAGCGAGCACCGCATCTGAGTGGTTTTGGAGAGAGGGAGGGAGCTCCCCCTCATCCCACTGACACCCGGCGATACGATCGCCGAGTGTCTGTCTCCCATGGCAGCCGGGGTCCTAATAAAGGCCCCCAGGTCTGCCAGTAATGAATGCCTGATAGATCATGCCACAGGCATGACCTAGCAGATGCCTGTCCGTTTTAAATGGACAGGCATAATACACTGCAATACAAAAGTATTGCAGTGTATTATAATAGCGATTGGAGAATCGCATAGTGAAGTCCCCTAGTGGGACTAGTAAAATAGTAAAAAAAAAAGTTTAATAAAGTTAATAAAAAAGATGTGGGGAAAAAATTACTATTAAAAAAACAAAATACCGTTAAAAAGTTACACATATTTGGTATCGCCGTGTCCGTTACGACCCCGACTATAAATCTATTACATTACTTAACCCGCACGGTGAACGTCGTAAAAATTTAATAAAAAACAACGGAAAAATTGCTGTTTTCTGTGAATCCTGACTTTAAAAAAATGTGATTAAAAAGTGATCACAAAGTCGCATCTACTCCAAAATGGTACCAATAAAAACTACAAGTCTTCCCACAAAAAAATTGCCCTCATACAAATGCATCGCCGGAAAAATAAAAACGTTACGGCTCTTCAAATATGGAGACCCAAAAACAAATAATTTTGAAAAAAAAGCGTTTTTACTGTGTAAAAGTAGTAAAACATACAAAAACTGTACAAATTTGGTATCGTTGCAATCGTAACAACCCGCTGAATAAACTTGTGTTATTTATACTACACGGTAAACGGCGTAGATTTAGGACGCAAAAAAGAGTGGTGAAATTTCTGATTTTTTTTCTATTCCCCCCCAAAAAAAGTTAATAAAAGTTAATCAATAAATAATATGTACCTAAAAATGGTGCTATTAAAAAATACAACTTGTCCTGCAAAAAACAAGGCCTTATACAGCTATGTCGAGGCAAAAATAAAAACGTTATAGCTCTTGGAATGCGACGATTCAAAAACGTAAAAAATAGCTTGGTCATTAAAGAGGCTCTGTCACCAGATTTTGCAACCCCTATCTGCTATTGCAGCATTTAGGCGCTGCAATGTAGATTACAGTAACGTTTTTATTTTTAAAAAACGAGCATTTTTGGCCAAGTTATGACCATTTTCGTATTTATGCAAATGAGGCTTGCAAAAGTACAACTGGGCGTGTTGAAAAGTAAAAGTACAACTGGGCGTGTATTATGTGCGTACATCGGGGCGTGTTTACTACTTTTACTAGCTGGGCGTTGTGTATAGAAGTATCATCCACTTCTCTTCACAACGCCCAGCTTCTGGCAGTGCAGACACAGCCGTGTTCTCCAGAGATCACGCTGTGACGTCACTCACAGGTCCTGCATCGTGTCAGACGAGCGAGGACACATCGGCACCAGAGGCTACAGATGATTCTGCAGCAGCATCGGCGTTTGCAGGTAAGTCGATGTAGCTACTTACCTGCAAATGCTGATGATGCTGCAGAATCAACTGTAGCCTCTGGTGCCGACACGATGCAGGACCTGTGAGTGACGTCACAGATCTGCACTGCCAGAAGCTGGGCGTTCTGAAGAGAAGTGGATGATACTTCTCTTCAGAAAGCCCAGCTAGTAAAAGTAGTAAACACGCCCCGATGTACGCACATAATACACGCCCAGTTGTACTTTTACTTTTCAACACGCCCAGTTGTACTTTTGCAAGCCTCATTTGCATAAATACGAAAATGGTCATAACTTGGCCAAAAATGCTTGTTTTTTAAAAATAAAAACGTTACTGTAATCTATATTGCAGCGCCTATCTGCTGCAATAGCAGATAGGGGTTGCAAAATCTGGTGACAGAGCCTCTTTAAGGTCTAAAATAGGCTGGTCATTAAGGGGTTAAAACAGCACTTTTCCGTAATTTAACAATTACACAATAGTGTTGTATTTCAAACCATATGTGCCATCAAAACATAACCATAACAACCAGTGAAAAGTTGATTGGTCACAGTAAAGCCAACATTCGAAAATACAGGCAAACTATTTAAATCAGATGGTCTAAAAAAAAAATCATATAGGTGGAGAAACGATTTAATAATTTTCTACTATCTTAGATATCCAAACTAAATAAGCACTTTTAATAAAAGCAAAAAAAGGTTATACATACTCTAACAAAATGTTATTCATTTCTTGAGTGAAAAACTTTTTCCGACCTTCTTCATCAAACATTTTTGAAGCCTAGGGAATAGTAAAATTTATTAAGAGAAACACACTCATGAAAATACAAAACAAATATAAAGAAGTAGCATAAGTACACAATGCAGTGTGTTAAAGAGGTTTTGCTGTCTCAAAGTGATGGCATATCGCCAAGACTGGTAGAACTCCGACCAATGCAGAGCATAAAGAGGCCGCAAAGCTGGTTTAGTTCTGCATCTCCTACTCCTTGCCCCCAGCTGTGCAGGGAACGGCAGTACAGCTCCATTAAAGCAGCGCTACGACCCCCCTTCCTTCATTCTCAGGATTTGTGGGGGCCCCAGCAATCAGAAAGCAATATGCCATCACTTTATGAGATGGGAAAACCCTATTAAGAACTTACCACCCGCAGATCTTCAATTCTTTTTTCCAACTGAGCTGGTAGACCATCAGGAAGAGGCGGGACTTGTTTTGGTGTCTGCAACTGGGGTGGAATTGTTGACTGCACCGGATTTGTTGACTGCACCGGATTTGTTGACTGCACCAAGTTGCCATTCTCTCCATGATCTGAAGCTGCAGGACTGTCATTAGATGTAGAATCCAGTAGTTTTTCAAAATCAAAATCCTCTAGCATTTTAAGTGCACACTCTGCGTCTTGTAAAAGCTCTCGCTCACAGCTACCACCAAATATAGCAAGAACAGGGTCATTCCCAAGTGTCAGATCAGACAAATCATTGGAAACAGGAGCTGCATTGGGCTTTAGAGGGGCAGAGACTATGGTTACAGTTGGTGGATTTTGTTTGTTTTCATTTTTTCGCAATGCATCTTTTTCCTTCTGAAATTTCTGAAGCATTGCAGCAAGAGCCAAGGAATCTTTGTACATCTTCTTCTTTTTGTCTGGTTTGTGTGCATTAAATGCAACTACCCTAAAATGTAAATGTTAGAAGTCAAAAAAAGATTTATCCTGTAAGCCACATCATTTATAGTAGAACTACTTTCTAAACGGATATAGCTCAGGCATGCCAAGGAGAGCCTCAGCTCTGTTCAGTGTGAGGCTGGTAGAAATTGCCAGCCTTCACCCTGCACAGAGAAATCAGCCTTAAAAGGAGATGTCCAGTTTCCGCAAATTAATGTTATTTTTTGTACAATTAAAAGGAATACAATTTTCTAATATACTTTCAGTATTAATTCCTCACTGTTATCAAGATCTCTGCTTGTTGTTATTCAGTAGGAACATTGTTTTACAGACAGTGGATACAATTCTGCCCATGATCACACATGTGATGGACAAAGGCGCACGGCTCATTACAGTTCCTCCTGAATAATAGTATGGGAAACTGAAAAACAAACAGAATTTTTTGCATACTTGCCATAAAAAAAGTACTCAGTGGTGAGCATGGAGAGAATAACCCTCTCCCACAAACCATGTACCCTCAGAATGGTCACCTCAACAGAGACGCCATTAAACGCAACGACCTTAAATCTGGTGGAATAGAGATCCCTGAGATGGGAGGTCAGAACGGAGAGGCAAAGGCCACGGGACGTCAACCATCAGGGACAACAAGTCCGTGTACCAGAAACGACGCGGCCGATCTAGCGCTACAAGAATGGCTGGAATTCCTTCGGCCTTGAGCAGGAAGAGTCGAGGCAGAAGGAAAAATACATACAATAGAATGAAGCAAGTCCACAGAGCAACAAGAGCATCCACAGCATAGGCCTCCGGATTTAGGGCTTGGGAGACGAAGCAGGGAACCTGGACACCATCAGGTCCACGTCTGGCTTGCTCTAGCCGTGCCAACTGCGGAATCTGCGACCCAGTTGTTGACCCCTGGATCTGCACCGTCATCAGAGCGGGAATGTAACTTTCTGCCCAGGTAAGAATCTTCGCAGCCTCAGCCATTACTGCTGCACTTAAGAGTCCTGCCTTGGTGATGGATATAGGCCACGGTCTTGAGTGTGTCCGTCTGGACTCACAATGGTTGGCCGGATAGAAGCGATATCCAGTGCAACAGGCAAAGGAAGATGGCTCTCAACTCCAGCAGGTTAATGGGGAAAGAGGATTCCTGTGGGGACCACAGCCCCCCCAATTCGTGAGGTTCCAAAATGTTCCTTCCCACCCCTTGAGACTGGCATCGATGGAGAGAATATGCCAATTCAGCAGAAGGAAGGAGTGACAGCGAGGGATGGCTAGGGAGCAGATCTGGAGAGGGAATAGTAACTGCTTGAAGATGCAATTGCCCGAAAAAAGGCGGTCACTCTGGAAGGTGACTAAAGTACAGCAGGCAGGAAGAAACGCTCTGGAGAAAGCATGGCAGATTTGATTTCATATCCTGAGGATACCACTTCCTGAACAGCTGTCCGAAATGTGGGAAAGCCAGACATCCTTGGAGTATCAAAGTCTGCTACCCAACCGAGCAAGGGGGCCCAGTTCGGGTCAATCCCCACAATACAAAGCATGGGCAACGCTGGGGGTGGCGGTGGTGCAGAGGCCACAGAGACATGACCAGGGGGCCTGCATGAATCACATAGGGAAATAGGTTGACCACACAAAAACGACAGAGCGAAAGAGACGATCCTACCGGATTCTTGGGAGTGAGAGTGCGGTTTTAGAGGCAAAGACACAGTCAGAAGGTCTTGTGTCCCATGCAAGGGGGGATGGGGGTATATACGGGTGCTGTCATGGAGGTTTTACTAGAAATCGAATTGCCGCCAAGTAATACTATTTTCTCAAGGCACCTGCCATGACTGCAAGACAGGAGAATACCCAAATACATATAATTGGTTTGGGGGGGCGGGACCAGAGGTTGGAGAACCATCCTGCCAAAGGAAAGATCCTCGCTGGAACACAGATTTAATCTGTAGTATATTGTAAAGTGTTAACAGATGACCAGGTTGCTGCTTTGCAGATTTGCTTAATGGATGGATCAGCTCTTTCTGGCAAAGATACCGACAGAGCGTGTAGAGTGGCCATTTGAGGGTATGTTCACACGCAGAGTTTTCAGGCGTGTTTCAGGGCGTAACCAACTCAAAATACGCCTGGAAAAAAACGGTAGCTGATCGCCTAGAAACATCTGCCCATTAAATTAAAAAACGGCACGTAAAAAAACGCCTTGTAAAAAGAAGGAGCATTTAACTTCTTGAGCTGTTTTTGGAGCGGTTTTCCATGGTATCTATGAAAAAACAGCTCCAAAAATAGTCTAGAAAAAAAATGCCTCAAAAAAACTTTTCAGCTTCAATAACTGCTAAAAATCCGAGGCTGTTTTCTCTAAAAACAGCTTTGTAATTTTCAGACGTTTTTACTAGTGCATGTGAACATACCCTCATACGTTCTGGAGGAGACATTTGAAGACTCTGAAAAAGGCTATACAGTGAAGGAAATAAGTATTTTATCCCTTGCTGATTTTGTAAGTTTGCCCACTGTCAAAGACATGAACAGTCTAGAATTTTTAGGCTAGGTTAATTTTACCAGTGAGAGATAGATTATATTAAAAAAAAAAAAAAAAAAAAAACAAACTGAAAATCAGTCAAAATTATATATATTTATTTGCATTGTGCACAGAGAAATAAGTATTTGATCCCTTTGGCAAACAAGACTTAATACTTGGTGGCAAAACCCTTGTTGGCAAGCACAGCAGTCAGACGTTTTTTGTAGTTGATGAGGTTTGCACACATGCTAGGCTGTGTTCACACAGAGTTTTTTGCAGGAGGAAAATTCCTCCTGCGAAAACTACTCCAGTAGGTTTTTGCACAGTGGTTTGACAAAAACTCGTAAAACACTCGTCGAGGTTTTTTTTTCCTCTTTCTGACTCATTGAAATGGGGTTTTGGAGGCGGAAACCTCCTCAAGATGGGTCATGTTGCTTCTTTTTACCACGACGAGTTTTTTTTACTCGTGGTAAAAAAACTCGTCTGCCTCCCACTGAAATTAATGGGAGGCATTTTCGGGCGGTTTTTGAGGAGTTTTTTGGCGCGGTTTCTGCCCCAAAAAACTCGTAAAAAACTGTGTGAACAGGGCCTTAGATGGAATTTTGGCCCACTCCTCTTTGCCGATCATCTGTAAATCATTAAGATTTCGAGGCTGTCGCTTGGCAACTCGGATATTCAGCTCCCTCCATAAGTTTTCAATGGGATTAAGGTCTGGAGACTGGCTAAGCCACTCCATGACCTTATTGTGCTTATTTTTGAGCCACTCCTTTGTTGCCTTGGCTGTATGTTTCGGGTCATTGTCGTGCTGGAAGACCCAGCAACGAGCCTTTTTGAATGTCCTGGTGGAGGGAAGGAGGTTGTCACTCAGGATTTGACGGTACATGGCTCCATCTATTCTCCCATTGATGCGGTGAAGTAGTCCTGTGCCCTTAGCAGAGAAACACCCCCAAAACAATGTTTCCACCTCCATGCTTGACAGTGGGGACGGTGTTCTTTGGGTCATAGGCAGCATTTCTCTTCCTCCAAACACGGCGAGTTGAGTTAATGCCAAAGAGCTCAATTTTAGTCTCATCTGACCACAGCACCTTCTCCCAATCACTCTCAGAATCATCCAGATGTTCATTTGCAAACTTCAAACGGGCCTGTACATGTGCCTTCTTGAGCAGGGGGACCTTGCGGGCACTGCAGGATTTTAATCCATTACGGCGTAATGTGTTACCAATGGTTTTCTTGGTGACTGTGGTCCCAGCTGCCTTGAGATCATTAATAAGTTCCCCCCGTGTAGTTTTCGGCTGAGCTCTCACCTTCCTCAGGCTCAAGGATACCCCACGAGGTGAGATTTTGCATGGAGCCCCAGATCGATGTCGATTGACAGTCATTTTGTATGTCTTCCATTTTCTTACTATTGCACCAACAGTTGTCTCCTTCTCACCCAGCGTCTTACTTATGGTTTTGTAGTCCATTCCAGCCTTGTGCAGGTCTATGATCTTGTCCCTGACATCCTTAGAAAGCTCTTTGGTCTTGCCCATGTTGTAGAGGTTAGAGTCAGACTGATTAATTGAGTCTGTGGACAGGAGTCTTTTATACAGGTGACCATTTAAGACAGCTGTCTTTAATGCAGGCACCAAGTTGATTTGGAGCGTGTAACTGGTCTGGAGGAGGCTGAACTCTTAATGGTTGGTAGGGGATCAAATACTTATTTCTCTGTGCACAATGCAAATAAATATATATAATTTTGACTATGTGATTTTCTTTATTTTTTTTTATATAATCTATCTCTCACTGGTAAAAGTAACCTAGCCTAAAAATTCTAGACTGTTCATGACTTTGACAGTGGGCAAACTTACAAAATCAGCAAGGGATCAAATACTTATTTCCTTCACTGTATGTGTATCTTATCAGTTTGCAACTGTATCTTTAACCTTCTTTCCCTTACTAGGACCACTGAATTGACTAAAAAGGTTGTGATATCTCCTAAAGGAATTTGTGTGCATTCTAGATTTTGCAGTATAATTCTGCGAACGTCCAGTATGTGGAACCCTTCTTCCTACTGGTTTGTTGGATTTTGATAAAAAAAAGAAGATGGTGTTGTCTTGAGACATGTGGTAGTTGGAAACTACTTTGGGAAAGAAGGTGGGATCTGGGTGAAAAATAATCCCACATCTAGAATTCTGAGAAAAGGATGTCTGATAGAGAGGGCTTGTATTTCTTCTACCCTTCTAGCTGTGGTTATAGTTACTAACAAAGCTTCCTTCCAAGAGAGGTGCTTTATGTTACAGCTAGATAGACGTTACAGCTAGATAGAAGTTGAAAAGGTGTTAAAGCCAAATCCCTCAACACCAAGTTAAGAAAAACAGAAGGTCTGGGAGATAATTTAAAGGAACAGTGTCATCACAAATTTATTTTTCATATGTTAAAGATGTTAGTGCTTTATTAAAAACGTTTATATTTATTTGTGTGTTTGTGTTTTACTTTTTCTTATTTTTACACTTTTTCTTCCCTATGGGGGCTGCCATTTTTTGTTCCATTTCTGTATGTGTCGATTAACGACACATACAGACATGGAATACGGCAGCCACAGTCCCATAGGGACTGCGAACGGCTCCCGTCCAATCCACTTCTGTGTACGCCGTCTGTGTGGGAACTGCGCATGCGCCGCTCCCACACAGTCCAATTTGAAATTGGCGCCGTCCGGCGCCATTTTCCTGTGGACCGGAAGTCGCGGCCGGACAGTAAGATCACTACTTCCGGTCGCGGCTTCCGGACTTGTGCACTTGGACCAGCGGCAGCAGACGGAGCGGACAGGCCGGAGGGAGCCGCGGCGGCAGGAGCAGGTAAGAGATTTCAATGTATGTTCGTGTTTGTGTACGTTTACTACTGTATGTTAACCTTCTACACTGTGTGTTAGCTCAAAAAATGGCGAGACAAGGGTGTAGGAGGTTAGACCGTTCAAACCCCTCGTTTATCCCGGCACTAGCCAGGATAAAGGAGGGGGGGATGCTGAGAGCTCACTAGAGCGAGGGCTTTTTACCCAATTTTGCAATGCTGCAATTTTGGGAATAGCTCCATCTAGTGACCAGCAATGGGAAATATTATAAATTAGAATCTAATTTATAATATTTCCTGACTCGTGAAAAAAATAAAAAAAATTTGAACAATGTTTAATCACCTACACACTAAATGTTTAATTAAAAAAAACAAACATGTTTTTCTGGCAACACATTCCCTTTAAACGCTGCCAGATCTTGGTCAAGAAAATTGGTAAGGGTGGATACCTGAACTTTTAAGGATTTAGACCTTTCTTGAGGCCGGATTGAAGACATTTAATATTTGTGCAGGATGATGAATATCAGGGAAGGGTTTACCACACCAGGATAAGATTTTTTTCCCAGACCTTCCCAAAGATGGCATTAGGGACCTGTTTCCTATTTTTTTGTAGAGTTTTTATGAATGCTTCTGATAACCCTCTTGCTTTTAGCATCAGGCCCTCAGAATCCAGGCCGCTAAATGGAATTTTTGCTGATCTGAATGTAGAATTGGTCCCTGATAAAGAACATCTGGGAGTGTTGGTAAAAACCAAAGATCTGTTATCTTCAGACTGTTCAGGAAACCATATCAGGACCTTTTTGGCCATAGGAGAGCGATCAGTATGAGATTGATCTTCCCTAGCCTTAGTTTCGATGGGACTCTTGGAACCAAGGGAATAGGAGGGCAGGCATAGGGCTAGACTGAACCTCCATTTGTCAGCAAGCGTTCGTCTACCCCTATTCAATTTTCTTTTTGGATCAGTGAAAATTAAAATTTTGAACTTTGATGTTTCTCTGGTAGGGCTGGGCGATTTTGCCCAAGAATAAAATCTAGCTTTTTTTCAACACATTTATGATTTGAATCTCAAATTTTCTTATTTTTTCTCCGTTTAACAGTAATTCCAAGAGATAATTTAATTAATAATTTTCTTTATATAAATAACTAACATATATTACTATAATAATTGTACGGAACTTCACGATTTTTAACCTCTGCAAATACTTTTTTTTGTCAGAAATACAGTTGGAAAAGTCTAATTTATTTTAACTTCTGTGTTCCCCGGCAGGGAACAGGTTAACAATCTGTAATCAAGTATATACTGGGTGCAGTACCATCCCTCTCTGCCCATCACCACCTCAGCTGGTCTGCAACATTGCAGACGAGAGCAGTGTGGATTGCAGCATGGCAAGGCAGATAGCGCTGAGCGGGCACTCTGGGGCGAGATGACATTCTAGTGTCTGAAGCATGAGCAGGAACCTGTCAGTACCAGCCCCACGATGGGGCTTTAAATAAATGACGTTAAAGAGACTCTGTCACCACATTAGAAGTGCCCTATCTCCTACATAAGGAGATCGGCGCTGTAATGTAGGTGACAGTAATGCTTTTTATTTTAAAAAACGATCTATTTTCACAACGTTAGGAGCGATTTTGGTTTATGCTAATGAGCTTTCTTAATGCACAAGTGGGCGTATTTTTACTTTCGACCAAGTGGGCGTTGTACAGAGGAGTGCATGACGCTGACCAATCGGCATCATGCACTCCTCTCCATTCATTTACACTGCACTAGCGATATAGTTATATCACTATGTGCAGCCTCATACACAGCCCTAACGTTACTATAGTGTCCTGATAATGAATACACATGAAATCCAGCCTGGACGTCATGTGTACTCAGAATCCTGACACTTCTGAATCTTTTCTGTGTGATTCCGGCAAGTGAAACGAAATCTCGCGAGATTACGGAGCTAAACAAGATTTTGTTTCACTTGCCGGAATCTCACAGAAAAGATTCAGAAGTGGACACACATGAACATATGAGATATTGATGAAGCTCCTGGATATTTGTCTCATATTTGATGATTGAACTGCGTTAATATATTGCATGGGAACGAATACTCAGAATCGGCACAGTGACTGACAGAGCTCTAGACCAATAGGGATGATGTATAAACATTCCATAGATGACGGAAATAGAATCGGTCCAATGAGATGCTGGGAATCACGAAGGGTGATGAAGCAAGTGAATCTATCAGTGATTGGCTATCGGACGGCCGAACCTCCGGAAGGGGAGGGTCTTACTGATACACAAAATGACGTAGAAATGAAGCGTTCGCTGCCACTGCCAAACGCCAATGAGTCAGATTACATATACTCCTGACGTCTCCCTGACGAACCCAGAATAGGGTGAAACGTGTAGGAGGTGTCGTTGCTCACTGCACTCAGAATTTTATCTAGGCAGATTAGGTTATCCGGCTTTGAGATAGTCTATCAGATCTGAATGCAGACCCGAGAATAGATAGGACAGATATAGTGCACAGTAGTACTACAAGACTAAGCATGCTAGATAGCAATACTGTCCACAAAGCCTAGTGATACATACCGCTGCCTCTGCGATACGTATATGTTTGTATGTCAGTACATGTTTCACTACAGAACATGTGATGTTCCATGTTTTATTCAAGCTTAATTAAAGCTAAGTTTTAGAATTAATACTTCCTCTATATTATGCTATCAGCAGGATTTTATGGTCAGATTATCCATTCCAAGGAAACCGCTTTAGACAATACAGCAGTAGTTGTCAGTAGCCGTTTTAAGGTAGGATCTCAGACCCTTTGTCCAGACATTCAAACCAGGTGACCAGGATTAGCGTGCAGAAAGTCTACCAATCCTGAAGGAGGGAGACGTTCTGCAGGCCTGTTTGGCTCCTTTCCTGGAAAAAAAAATCCATGTGGATCTTCCCCCTTGCATCTAGCAGTGGGCGCAGCCATGTTTTTCGGGACATCGCCACTAAAACTGGAAGCGTGTCATGACACCGACCAGAAGTCACTCCTGCATGCGTTCCACAGTGCTAGGCCTGGAGGAGTTATCGCTATTTACTTAGACCAAATTAGCATGGCTAGAGAGCTCCGAAGAGGACCTCTGCCACAGCCAGCCTCAGCATTAGCAGGGCAGAGAAGGACAGGATGTGACAGGTCCTGTACCCACGAGAAACAGGAGCAGGTAAGACCATACCCCTACTAAATGGTAATTAGTTCACTAGTCACCCCTGCCACCAGTCCAGAGACAGTAGTATCCTCTTGTTGCCCATAGGGACAGGAAAAAAACACTGAGGAGGAATGGTGGGGAGGGGCTATTTAACCTCTTATGCTTTTTCGTGTCTTTATTAGAGGCGGGTTCTACCTCCTGTGGTACCGTCATGTAGGGTGTCTTGAGAAAATGGCACCCATTATAGTACTGAGGGTATGGGAGCCTGAACAGGAGCAGGCAAGTGGGCATATTTAAGCGGGCATCATACAGTGTCCAACTTTATGTACAAGCAGAGGCCCGGAGAGGGGTCACGGGAGTCTACAGTCAGGTGGGCGAAGACCAGCAGACCTCAATTACTGTATCTCATACAGAACTGTATTTCTAAGCGAAGGCTATAAGAGACAACCATATCAACCCAGTTACCCAGCTAAAACGGGAAGACTAAAAAAAAATAAAAAATAGTAAGACTCTGCTGCAGTAGCAGGAGTACGTCTCCACGTAGGTGGGGTATATCCTGTAGGAGGTGATACCATATTTTATTCATGGTGTACTACCTTCAAAAAAAAAAAAAAAAAAAAAAAAAAAAAAAAAAAGGGTCTCCATAACTTTTTCATTGTTCTGTCAATAGTAGTTCTTATTGGGACAGTTCATTTGAAAATTCTTCAGACCCTTTCAATTTTTTCACATTGTTAAGTTGAGGCCTTGTGATACACCTTGATTGGAGTCCACCTGTGGTAAACTCATTTGATTGGACATGATTTGGAAAGAGACACCCCTGTCTATATAAGGTCTCACAGCTGACAATGCATATCAGAGCAAAAACCAAGCCACAAGGAAGAAAGAACTGCCTGTAGAGCTCAGAGACAGGATAATGTGGAGGCACAGATATGGAGAACGGTACAAAAAAAATAATTTCTGCTGCACTGAAAGTTCTCAAAGCACAGTGGCCTCCATAATTCTTAAATGTTAGTAGTTTGGAACAACCACTTCCAGGACTCTTCCTAGAGCTGGTCGCCCCACCAAACTAAGTAACCAGGGGAGAAGGGCCTTGGTAAGAGAGGTGACCAAGAACCCAATGGTCACTCCGGCTGAGCTCCAAAGATTCGTTCTGCAATTGGGAGAAACTTCCAGAGGGTAAACATCACTTCAGAACTCCATTAATCTGGGCTTTTTGGCAGAGTGGCCTGAAAAAAGCCTCTCCTCAGTAAAAGACACATGAGAAGCCCACTTGGCGTTTGTAAAAAAAACACCTAAAAGGACTCTCCGAATGATAAACCAGATTCTGTGGTCTGATGAAACCAAGATTGAATTTTTTGGCCCCAATTCTAAGTGTCACGTCTGGAGGAAACCAGGCACTGCCCATCCCCTGCCCAAAACCAACTCCACAGTGAAGCATGGTGGTAGCAGCATCATACGGTGGAGGGTGCTTTTCAGCGGCTGGGACAGGAAGACTGGGCAGGTTTGAGGAAAATATGAATGGAGTAAAGCAGAGATATCCTTAATAAAAACCTGATCCAGAGTGCTCTGGACCTCAGACTGGGCTAAAGGTCCACCTTCTAACAAGACAATGACCTTAAAGAGGCTCTGTCACCACATTATAAGTGCCCTATCTCCTACATAAGGAGATCGGTGCTATAATGTAGGTGACAGCAGTGGTTTTTATTTAAAAAAACGATCTATTTTTACCACTTTATTAGCGTTTTTAGATTTATGCTAATGAGTTGCTTAACGCCCAAGTGGGCGTATTTTCACTTTAGACCAAGTTGGGCGTTGTACCGGGAGTGTATGACGCTGACCAATCAGCATCATGCACTCCTCTCCATTCATTTGCACAGCGCATAGGGATCCTTTTAGATCAGTATGTGCTGTCTTAAACTTAAACATTAACAATACTGAAGTGTTTAGACAGTGAATAGACATTCCACGGAATGTCTATTCACAATCTCTGCACTTCGTTACTCTGTCTGTGGTATTTATAGCAGAAGAAGCGTAATCTCGCGAGATTACACGGTAAATGACAGGTTACAACGAGATTACGCTTCCTCTGCTGTAACTACCACAGACAGAGTAATGAAGTGCAGAGATTGTGAATAGACATTCCGTGGAATGTCTATTCACTGTCTAAACACTTCAGTATTGTTAAAGGAACAGTGTCACCAAATTTATTTTTTTTATATCAGTTTTATGTTAGGGTTTTATTAAAAACGTTTATATTTGTGTGTTTGTGTTACTTTTTTCTATTTTTACACTTTTTCTTCCCTATGGGGGCTGCCATTTTTTTTTCCATTTCTGTGTGTGTCGATTAACGACACATACAGACATGGAATACGGCAGCTCCAGTCCCATAGGGAATGCGAACGGGGCCCGTTCCATCCACTATGGTGTACGCCGTGTGTGTGGGAACGGCGCATGCGCCGCTCCCACACAGTCCAATTTGAAATGCGCGCCGTCCGGCGCCATTTTCCTGTGGACCGGAAGTCGCGGCCGGACAGTAAGATTACTACTTCCGGTCGCGGCTTCCGGACTTGTGCACATGGAGCAGCGGCAGCAGACGGAGCGGACGGAACTGAGGGAGCGGCGGCGACTGGAGCAGGTAAGTGATTTCTGTGTATGTAAGTGTTATACTGTGTGTTTACTAGTGTATGTAAACCTTCTACACTGTGTGTTAGCTTAAAAAATGGCGACACACAGTGAGTGTAGGAGGTTAGACCGTTCAAACCCCTCGTTTCTCCCAGCACTAGCCAGGATAAAGGAGGGGGGGATTCTGAGAGCTCACTAGAGCGAGGGATTTTTTCCCAATTTTGCAGCATAAAGCAATGTGGTCGCTTTACCACATGCAATGCTGCAATTTTGGGAATTGCTCCATCTAGAGACCAGTGCTGGGAAATATTATAAATTGAATCCAATTTATAATATTTCCTGACAAGTAAAAAAAATAAAAAAAATTAGAACAATGTTTAATCACCTACACACTAAATGTTTAACTAAAAAAAAAAAAAAAAAACATGTTTTGCTGGCAACACATTCCCTTTAATGTGTTCGTATAAGACCCGCACATAGCGATCTAACCGGATCCCTATGCGCTGTGTAAATGGAGAGGAGTGCATGATGCTGATTGGTCAGCGTCATACACTCCTCTGTACAACGCCCACTTGGTCTAAAGTAAAAATACGCCCACTTGGGCATTAAGCAACTCATTAGCATAAATCTAAAAACGCTAATAAAAGTGGTAAAAAGAGATAGTTTTTTTTAAAATAAAAAGCATTACTGTCACCTACATTATAGCGCTAATCTCCTTATCTAGGAGATAGAGCACTTATACTGTGGTGACAAACTCTTTAAGCACGCAGCCAAGACAACACAGGAGTGGCTTAAGAACAACTCTGTGAATGTCCTTGGATGGCCCAGCAAGAGCCCTGACTTGAACCCAATGGAACATCTGTGGAGAGACCTGAAAAAGGCTGTCCACAGATGGTCCCCATCCAACCTGACAGAGCTTGAGAGGATCTGCAGAGAAGAATGCCAGAAAATCCCCAAATCCAGGTGTGCAAACCTTGTGGCATCATACCCAAGAAGACTGGAGGCTGTTATTGCTAGAAAAGGTGCTTCAACCAAGTACTGAGTAAAGGGTCTGAATACTTCTGTCAATGCAAGATTTTAGTCTTTCCTTTTCAATAAATTAGCAGAGATTACGAACATTCTGTTTTTACTTTGTCATTATGGGGTATTGAGTGCAGACTGATGGGGAAAAACTTAATTTTTTTTTTTTTTATGTTAGCACAAGGCCTCAACATAAGATGTGAATTTTTAAGGGTCTGATGACTTTCCAAATGCACTGTACATACGACTTTGTGATCACTTTGAAATTTTTTGGGAAGCGAAGGCAACCCAAAAAAAAAACCCCAGCAATTACAGCGGTTTTTATTTTTATTACAGCGTTAACCCTGCAGGTTAAATATCATATTGTGATAGTTTTAAAAGCGATACCAATTAGGTTTTTTTTTTTTTACTTGCATTTCTTTAGAGGAAAAATGGGAAAAGGGTTGTGTTTTTTTAAACTTTGATTATTTTCGTCAGTACTAAAAACTTTACCTGTTTTTTTTTTTACAATAAACTTTTTTTTTAGTCCCCTAGGGGGATTGCAATTTATTGTGATTTTAACCGCCTCATATTAAGCCCTACCTAATGGGAGCAAGAGGACTGTGGACCTGGGGGTACTTCATTGGGATCCCCAGGGGGGGGGGGGGGCAGGTGATGGAGTGACAGAGGGCTTAGATGCCGCAGTCGCTAAGGACCTTGCCATCTGAGTGGTTAAACGACGATGAACGGAGTTCTCCCTGATTCCGGCTGTTAGAGAAAGGTTTCAGCTGTAATACACAGCTGACACCCGCAGCGTATAGAGCGGGCACAGCTCCTGTGTTCGCTCCATACTTTTGTACCCCCGGCCTTGAGTTACAGTTTAGTCTTTGGTCGTTAACCCCTTTCCGCTCCTGGACGTACTATTAGGTCATGGTAGCTGTATCGTTCGCGCTCCATGACCTAATAGTACGTCTCGGGAGTAACGGCCGTTTCGGCCATCCTCCCGACACATACAGGAGCTGTGACGCTGCTGTCTCGTACAGCAGCTGTCACAGCTCCTACAGCGGGGACCGATCGCTGTGTCCCCGCTGATTAACCCCTTAAAAGCTGCGTTCAATAGAGATTGCGGCTTTTTAGGGGTTAAGCTACCATCGCCGGCCTGCTACACGATAGCGGCCGGCGATGGTGATTATGGCAACCGGACACCAAACAATGGCGTCCGGCTATGCCATAGACGGAAGCCTAGTGGGTCCTGACAACGTCAGGACCCACTATGCTTGCTGTCAGTGAGTAGCTGACAGCTCTAATACACTGCACTACGCATGTAGTGCAGTGTATTAAAATAGCGATCAGGGCCTCCTGCCCTCAAGTCCCCTAGTGGGACAAAGTAATAAAGTTAAAAAAAAAAAAGTTAGAGGTGTGTAAAAATAAGAAAATAAACGTTTTAAAAGTAATAAAAGTAAAAATCCCCCTTTTTCCCTTATCAGTCCTTTATTATTAATAAAAATATATAAAACAAACAAACTATACATAATTGGTATCGCCGCGTCCGTAACGGCCTGATCTACACAATTATTTCGTTATTTATCCCGCGCGGTGAACGCCGTAAAAGAAAATAATAATAATAAACCGTACCAGAATCACAATTCTTTGGTCACTTCACCTCCCAAAAAATTGAATATAAAGAGATCAAAAAGTCGCATGTACCTAAAAATGGTACTGATCGAAACTACAGTTCGTTACGCAAAAAATAAGTCCTTGCACGGCTTTATTGATTGAAAAATAAAAAAGTTATGGCTCTTAGAATAAGGCAACACAAAAAGTGAATGATTTTTTACAAAACGTATTTTATTGTGCAAACGCCATAAGACATAAAAAAAACTATAAACATCTGGTATCGCCGTAATCGTATCGCCCCGCAGAATAAAGTGAGTATGTCATTTATAGCGCACGGTGAACGCTATAAAAAAAAAATATCATAAAAAACAATAGTAGAATTGCGGTTTTTTAATCACCACGCCAACTAAAAATAGAATAAAAACTGATCAAAAAGTCGCATGCACCCCAAGAAAACTACAATGGATTCCTCAAGGGGTCTAGTTTCCGAAATGGGGTCACTTTTGGCACCACAAGACCTCTTCAAACCGGACATGGTGCCTAATAAAAAAAGAGGCCTCATAATCCACTAGGTGCTCCTTTGCTTTGGAGGCCGATGCTTCAGTCCAGTAGCACGCTAGGGCCACATGTGGGATATTTCTCAAAACTGCAGAATCTGGGCAATAAGTATTGAGTTGCGTTTCTCTGATAAAACCTTTTGTGTTATAAAAAAAATGGTATAAAAAGGATTTTCTGACAAAAATAAATATGTAAATTTCACCTCTACGTTGCTCTAAATTCCTGTGAAACACCTAAAGAGTTCATAAACTTTCTAAATGCTGTTGTGAATACTTTGAGGGGTCTAGTTTCTAAAATGGGGTGTTTTATGGGGGTGTCTAATATATAGGCCCCTCAAAGCAGCTTCAGAACTGAACTGGAACCTAAAAATAAATAAAAATGAGGCAATACTTCGATACTCCTAATGAGCATTGCCTACTCTAAGACGACCCCAGTTTTGACCGTTTGTATAACTGAGGGCAAGGTATGATGTGAATATGTATAAGCTGTGAGAGTGCATCAGGGTATACGTACAAATTTAGGATATATGAAGGGAAGGACACCAGTATTCAGCCCCCAGAATGCCCCCCCACCTTACTGGGAGTTAATGCAAAAATTGTGTAGGATTAGGTGCACCCACTGTTGGACCAGGGTTACCACCCCTACCTGGATAATTTTTATACCAGCGTCCCACTCTTCAACTGCCTCGCTTCCAGAAGTCCTGCGGCACTGCTAGAAGAAATCTGAGAGGCCTCCCTAAGACTCTGCTTGGCAAACACTCAGAAGGGGTGAGAGCTGGGCACAATCCAGCAGCAACATATTGTGTGTCACGTACAAGACAAGAGAGATGCCACACCAGTCCCCATGTACCTGTACGAAGTACCAGTACAGAGACCCCCAAACCAGACTGCATCCTGGACTACAATAGGTACATGGGAGGGGTGGACTTGTCAGATCAAGTCCTGAAGCCCTACTGCGCCATGCGGTGTGGTATAAGAAGCTGGCCGTGTACATCATACAGATGGCATTGTACAATGCGTACGTGCTACATCGATGTGCAGGCCAGAGGGGAACTTTCCGGGAATTTCAAGAGGTGATTATCAAGAAACAAATTTTAAAGGGACCAAGAAGGGGGGGCACCCAGTACTTCTGGAAGCGAGGCCGCACGCATCGTACCAGGTCAACACTTTCCAGGAGAAGTTCCCCAAACTGGCAAGAAGGGCAAAAGTCAAAAGAGGTGCAAAGTCTGTTATAAGAGGGGGATAAGGAAGGACACAATATATCAATGTGACACGTGTCCCGAAAAACTAAGGCTCTGTATGAAAGAGTGCTTCAAAATGTATCATACATCCCTAGATTTTTAATCTACCCCAGTTTTACTTACCCTGATGCACTCCGCACATCTTATCCCCCTCATCTTTCCCTTCTGAGCCCTGCTGCGTGCCCAGGCAACTGATAACTGCCACATGTAGGGTATTGCCATACCCGTGAGAACCCACATTACAGTTTATGGGGTGTATGTCCCGGTAAAAATGCTCACTACACCTCTAGATGAATGCCTTAAGAGGTGTAGTTTTTAAAACGGGGTCATTTCTCAGAGGTTTCAACTGTAGTTACCTCAGTGGCTTCTGCATACATGACTTCGCACCTCAAAATCCCCAGGCCAAATGGTGGTCCTTTGACGTTTGGGCCCATGGGAGGGCTCAGAAGCAGTTTATCACCACAAATTGGGCATTGCCACACTCAGGACAAATTGGGCAACAAAATGGGGTATTTTATTTCTTGAGAAAATAAGATATTTTGAGCTAAAACTACATATTATTGAAAAAAAATTATATTTTTTTTAAATTCACAGCCCAATTCAAATAAGTTCTGTGAAGAAACTATGGGGTCTAAATGGTCACATTACCCATCAATGAATTCCTTGAGGGGTGTAGTTTCCAAAATGGGGTCACTTCTGGTGGGTTTCCATTGCTTTGATACCTCTGGGGCTCTGCAAATGCGACATGGCACCCGAAAACCAATCCAGCAAAATCTGCACTCCAAAGAACACACAGCGCTCCTTCCCTTCTGAGGCCTCCCATGGGCTCAAACGGCAGTTTATCTCCACAAATGGGGTATTGCTGCACTCAGGAGAAATTGGGCAACAAAATGGTGTATTTTGTTCCCTGTGAAAATAAGAAATTTTGATAAAAAATGACATCTTATTGGAAAAAATGACATTTTTTTAATTTCACAGCCCAATTCAAATACGTGCTGTGTAAAAACTATGGGGTCAAAATGGTAACAACCACCATAAATTAATTCCTTGAGGGGTGTAGTTTCCGAAATGGGGTCACTTTTGGGGGATTCCTACCGTTTTGGCACCTCAACACCTCTTCAAACCTGGCATGCTGCCTAAAGTACATTCTAATAAAATAGAGGCCCCAAAATGCACTAGGTGCTTCTTTGCTTCTGGGGCTTGTGTTTTAGTCCACGAGCGCACTAGAGCCACATGTGGGACATTTTTAAAAACTGCAGAATCTGGACAATACATATTTAGTAGTCTCTGGTAAAACCTTCTGTGTTACAGAAAAAAATTGAATACAATTGAAATTCAGCAAGAAAAATGAAATTTGCAAATTTCACCTCTACTTTGCTTTAATTTCTGTGAAATGCCTAAAGGGTTAAATAACCTTTCTAAATGCTGTTTTGAATACTTTGAGGGGTCTAGTTTTCAAAATGGGGTGTTTTATGGGGGTTTCTAATACATAGGCCCCTCAAAGCCACTTCGGAACTGAAGAGGTACCTTAAAAAAAAGGCTTTTGAAATTTTCTTAAAAATATGAGAAATTGCTGTTTATGTTCTGTTTATGTCTATGCTCCTTGTAACGTCCAAGAAAAATAAAAGAATGTTCAAAAAACGATGCCAATCTAAAGTAGACATATGGGAAATGTGAACTAGTAACTATTTTGGGTGGTATAACCGTCTGTTTTACAAGCAGATGCATTTAAATTCTGAAAAATGCTATTTTTTATAAATTTTCTCTACATTTTGCCATTTTTCACCAATAAACATTGAATATATCGTCCAAATTTTACCACCAACATAAAGCCCAATGTGTCACGAGAAAACAATCTCAGAATCGCTTGGATAGGTTTAAGCTTTTCCGACGTTATTACCACATAAAGTGAAATATGTCAGATTTGAAAAATGGGCTCTGAGCCTTAAGGCCAAAACAAGGCTGCGTCTTTAAGGGGTTAAGGAGTTAAACAGCAGCAAGCAGATATCCTGAAACCCATGAGAAATTGATACAAAAAGTATATTTGCAAATTGTATAACTTTTCGTACAGAGAATAATCTTAATTTGCTGAAACCAGCAATTAAAAATATTCTTTGTGTGTATGACAAAAATGCATGTGGTACGGTGTAATTCCCATATATTCACTGCTTTGCACAAGCTGCATGCACTGAGCAGCCCAGATTACACTGAGACACACTTTGCAGAGTACTTTTCCTACTTTTTCCATTGCAGACTATGGGCTGTGAATGAATGAATGAATCATAGGTTAAAGCCAGCTAGCAATAATGAACAATGTGTTCGCATTCAGGATTGAAAGGTGTTAATCAGGCCAAAAACCCGCTGTCACTTCCTCTTTAAAGTATAGCGAGAAGAAAAACGGTTGGTTCACTGTACCCCATCGTTTTGGCGACTTTCAGTTTTCTTGATTGCTTTTCCCTCTCCCCTGGATCTTCTTTCCTTTTTCGCTTCTTGAGCGACCGATCGTCATCTTTCAACTTAGATACCTAAAGAGAGCAAAAATACTCATTAAATACAAATGCCGAGACGCCCACTGTGGGAACTTCATCGAGACAGGGAGATCCAGTAAAATCAAATGATATTTATGTTGTCACTTGCATAAACTAGACATTGGAGGTGCCCCATTACCAAAAGTACCAGAGACCAGTATATTCTGCGCTATTGTTTCTGGTAAAACCACGTACACATGGAAATCCAACGGAACCCATTAAAGTCAATGGATTTCGTCGGGCGACGATGCTGCCAGTCGTACAATTGAACCGATGCTTCCGGTATTTCCATTGTTCTGCCGCTCTGACGGAGCAGAACAATGAAAACACCCACGCAGACGTAAACCCAGCCTTAGTTGCATACTCACTTTTGACAATTTGTGTTTTTTGCTTTCTGCAAAATCTTCCGTTTCTGAATCTGAAGCTTGACGAAATTGCAGTGTTCCTGTGTTGATATAAAAACCCCCGTATTTCGTAGTCAATGTAGCTGGAACCAACTCATCATACTAACATTGAAGGAAAGAAAAAAAAAAAATAAGAAAAAAAAGTTTGTTTATATGTAATGTATTCGTTTTCGTGAAATTAAAGTACGACTAGACTTTGAATACTACATACAAATAACAAAGATTTTTGGACAAAGATATAGAAGTTGGGGCAACGTTATGTCACATTAAAGGGACACAAAATCTAAAGTATTTCTCTACTGCAGTGCAGATAAATTGTATGGTTGTCCTTCAAAGCGTTTTCCACTACTCCTCCGTCGGAGGCCGGCCGTGCCCGCAGTTGCGGGCCGTGATTATGGGCATGAAGCCTTAATGGTTACAACATGTCCCCGTGATGGTGGTTGGGAGTGTCAGCCTATTTTTGTCTAATTGCATTTCTATTGTACACTTTGGAACTCAAAAAAACTGTACTTACTGCCTCAGAGTTATCAATAAAGGGATCTGTCTCATCATAACCATAACCTATGTCAATCAGATCCTGCATCCGATCCTTCCGATGGCGGTGGCTTTTCACACCCTGAAAAGAAAAAATATATATATACACATCGATACACACCAATCACACTCAAAGGGGTTGTACCACCACAACAAATCACCTGTCCACAGGATAGGTGATATGCGTTTGATCGCTGGGGATCCCAGCGATCAGGGGCCCCAAAAACCCCTGTATGAATGGAGCGGCAGGCCACGAATGCACGCTGCCGCTCCATTCATTCTCTATGGGACTCCCGGAGATAGTCGAGCGCTGTACTCTATCTCCGTCAGTTTCATAGAGAATGGAGCAGAAGCACGCATGCGTGACCTGCTGCTCCTTTCATACAGGGGTTTGGGACCCCCGTCCTCTTGACCGTAGGGGTCTCAGCGGTGGGACCCCCAGCGATCAAACACTTATCACCTATACTGTGGAGAGGTGATCAGTTGTTGTGGTTGGACAACCTCTTTAGGGACAAAGGACATTTTTTATTGAAGTTTTTGCTCCCACTTTCCAAGGGCCATTACAATTTTTTTTTTTTTTTCGGACAACGTAGCTGCATGAGGGCTTGTTTTTTGTGGGACAAATTGTATATTTACTTATTTTTTATTGGCACCATTTAAATGTACCCTATTACGTACAGAAAAACTAAAAATGTGTGTGGGGTGAAATGAGAAGAAAACAGCCATTTCTCCATTGTTTGATTTAACAGCGTTCACTGTACAGTAAAAATGAGATGTTAACTTCATCGTGCGGGTCTGTACGTTTATTGCAATACCAAAATTTTTTTTTTTTTTTATGTTTTACGCCCTTTACACAAAGAAAATAATTGCTTTCTGTCACATTCTGAGACAGATAACCTTCTTCTCCATCGAAGTAGTGGTGTAAGGCCTTTATTTTTGCAGGGTGAGCTTTAGTTTTTATTGGTACCATTTTGGGGTGTAAACGACTTATTTTTTTTAGAAGGGAGGTGAGCAAAAAACATCAAACACCTTTTTTTTTTTTTTTTTACAGCGTTCACCTACGGGATAAATGTTATACTGTATAGTTTGGATCATTACGAACCCTGCAATAAGAATTATTTCTTTGTTTTTTTTATGGTATTTTAACGACCCATGACGAAAATGCACATCATGGACCGGGGGGATGATGTTTGGAGTGGGCACACAGCTGCCACACTGCTAACAGCCAGGAACAGCAATCGTGCTGTTCCTGGCCGTTTAACTAGATAAATGCCACGGTCAATAGCGACCGCGGCATTTAAACAGCTAGGAGGAAGTGGAGGCCCCCTCCGACAGCCCAAGGGCCCACCCGCAGAGAGATCGGGAGGGCGCCGATGGTCATCATGGCAGCCCGGGGGCCTAATAAAGGCCCCCAGGTCTACTTCACTACGCCTCTGCTAAGCCATGCCTCTGGCACGGCTTAGCAGAAGCCTGTAAAAATTACAATATACTGCAATATATTCGTATTGCACCTGCAATCTAACTGGTTCAATACTGGTACAAAAATATTCAAAGTTAAAAAAAAAAAAAAACCCTTTTCCTATTTTTCCTCAAGCGCAATGTAAAATATAAAAAAAATTGGTATTGCCGCGTCCGTAGAATTCCGAACTACTACAATATACCATAATTTAACTCGCACGGTGAATGGCATAATTAAAAAAACAAAACCATTAAAAAGCACGAAAATCATTGTTTTTTGGTTATCTTAGCTCTAGAAAAAAATAAAATAATAAAGTGATCAAAAATAAATAAAAAAATCGTACGTACAAAAAATGGTACGAATAAAAACTACAGCTCGTCCCGCAAAAAATAAGCCCACACACCGCTCAATCAAAGGAAAAATATTAAAAGTTACGGCTCTCAGAATGTGGTGAAACAGAACATTTTTTTTTGTTAACGTTTATACTTTGTAAAAGTAGTAAAATATAACAAAACCTATATAAATTTGGTATCACCGTAATCGTATTGAGACGCAGAATAAAGTTCAGTTGCGGTTTTTACCGCATGGTGAAAACCGTAACTACAAAACCCAAAAGAATGGAGAAATTAAATTTTTTTCCAATTCCACCCCACAAATATCTTTCTTTTCCGTTTCCCAGTACATTATATGGTACTTTAAATGGTGCCAATAGAGGCTACAGCTCCTCCCGCAGAAAATAAGCTCTCACACCACTCTATTGACGGAATAATAAAAACGTTATAGCTCTTGGAAGGCGGGTAGTCAAAAACGAAAACGTAAAAACGAAAAATAGCTGGGTCGTTAAAAGGTTAAAGAAAAAAGTGGGAAAAGTATTTTTTTAAACAGATTTTTTTGTATATACACTATATGAGCAAAAGTATTGGAACACACCTCTTCTTCAAGATCTGTCACTAGTTTAGTAATGCCCAATCTTCTAGCTAATCTAATAGGGCTGTCACACTGATAATCAGGGCCCTGCACGTGGCTACGGTCGTGTGCATGAGGCCAAACTCTTTAAAGGTCCCATGCATACGACCGTGCCTGTAATCACGGTCCGTAACTACAGGCACAGCCGGCCGTGCTCCCATTGTAACATATAGGAGCATAGTCCGTAAAATAAAAAAATAGGACATGTCCTATTTTTTACGGAAGGTTGCTACGGCACGGACGCCTTCCCGTAAATACGGGAAGGCATCAGTCGGCCATAGAAATGAAAGGGTCCGTGCTTACGTACCATAATTACGGTCCGTAATTACGGATTAAATCTACGGTCGTGCGCATGGGGCCTTACGGACTTTAAATTAATGATATTAAGTTTAAAATACGAGACATTCTCTTTAATATAAAAAAAAAAAAAAAGGGAAAGCCCATAAGATTTCTTTTTTGTAAGGCTTCGTTCACATCTGCGTCGGGGTCCCGTTCTGACGTTCCGTCGGTGGTTTCCGTCAGAACGGGACTCTGAGCAGACACAAACTGACACCGATGGAAACCAGGGGTTTCCGTTTTCATCACCATTGATTTCAATGGTGACGGAGCCGGTGCCCATGGTTTCCGCTTGTGTCTGTTGTGCACTGGACCCGTCATTTTGCCGGAAGCAATGGAGACGCAATAGCGTAGTCGACTATGCTATTGCTTCCGGCAAAACGACGGGTCTGGTGCACAACAGACACAAACGGAAACCATGGGCACCGGCTCCGTCACCATTGAAATCAATGGTGATGGAAACTTTTCGTCTGTGTCAGTTTGTGTCTGCTCAGGGTCCCGTTCTGACTGAAACCTCCAACGGAACATCAGAACGGGACCCCAACGCAGAACAAAGCCTAACAGTACCATGTGATTTATAAATTGAACAAAAAGTTATTTTTCCCTAAATAAGGTATTTGCATAACATACAGCAACAACCTTTCAATGGCTGACCTCTCATAGGCACCTCCTCAAACCCAGTAGAGAAAAATAAAAACCTACTTACATATTTTGCTTCAAATTTCTTTGCCATTCTTTCAACTTCAAGCCTTTCACGTTCGTCATCATTAAAAGGATCAATGGATGGTGGAATTTTGGCCTAGAACACAAAGTATAGTTGTGAGTAGAAAAGACAATTATGGGCTCATAGGTTAAAGGGAGTCTGTCACATGAAATTGGCCTATCAAAGCCGCAGCACAGTGATATAGTGCAGCCTCACATTAATATAACACGGTTTTCATTTCTCAGATGACAGTCTCCATTGCAGCGAGAACTTTATTCTTCATGTGCAAATGAGCTTTTTGGAGCAACGAGGGCAGCGCCATTACTCCAAACAGCTCTACCTTTTATCCGGTCCCTCTCTTATTTGATTGACAGGGCCAGGCAGTGTAGAAGATCGGATCACGCCTGGGCTCGTGTTTTCTGGACTGCGCCACCCCAACACGACTTCTGAATCGGCGCATGAGAAGTACAGGTGTAGTGTGACGTATACTATATATATATATATATATATATATATATATATATATATATATATATAGTACATACACACACATATATACATATACACCCATACACGTTTATTATCCATTTCTATTTTAATTGCATTACTGCTTTAGTTATGGTTTATAAATGTGAAGTTCTTCGCTCTGTTTGATCAAATTGTACGAGCCCACATGCTAATTTTATAATCCGTAAAGGCAAAAACAGGGGGTCAAAGACATATGAAAAAAAACCTGGTATAGCAATGCTTCGGCCATATGGGGCAATGAGCAGACTACTACCAGACAGCTGGCATACACATCCATGTTCGATATGCCCATTAAATAAACATTAACTATTCAAACAACTCATTGTAATCTAATAGTATAACCTAAAAAATATATATATATATATATATATATATATACACACAAGAAGAAAATTCAGCAGCACTCCGATGATGATGAAAAAAAGTGACGTTTATTATGCCAACATGGCAAATGCAACGTTTCCGTCCCACCTTGGGACCTTTCTCAAGCATTCTTTGCTTGAGAAAGGTCCCAAGGTGGGACGGAAACGTTGCATTTGCCATGTTGGCATAATAAACGTCACTTTTTTTCATCATCATCGGAGTGCTGCTGAATTTTCTTCTTGGATATGTGTTAGGCCTTTGGATCAGGACTATCAGCTGGCACCCGTTATTACTTGATTTCGTTTTTGGAAACAGAGTGCTGCCGTTTTTCTACTGGTGTATGTATATATATATATATATATATATATATATATATATGTGGGGGTTTATCTTTGCTGCCTGCCAATAAAAGTCTATTGAAGAGAGGAGAGGAGGTGGAAGCAGAGAGAAAGAGACACACACAATGAATTAGTATATCAAAAAGTTTACTTATTTCAGTAATTCAATTTAAAAAGTGACTCATATGATAGATCACTCTGGAGGTCCCTGTATATTACCCCCAGCATCCCTGTATACAGGGATGACTGATGGGGGTTAATATACTGGGAGCACCGTCATCCCTGTATACAACCCCCACCGTCATCCCTGTATACAACCCCCACCGTCATCCCTGTATACAACACCGTCATCCCTGTATACAACCCCACCGTCATCCCTGTATACAACCCCACCGTCATCCCTGTATACAACCCCACCGTCATCCCTGTATACAACCCCACCGTCATCCCTGTATATACCATTGGGTCGGGCACTGTCTGCTCGCCGTGACGCGTGAGCATTGATGCTAGACAAGAAGTAAATGGAGTGGGCATTGAGGACACACTGGACCAACAGGATGCATGAAACGCCAATATATGCCAGATGCGCCGTGGAACCTGCAAATATGCATCAAACCACACAGACCGGAGGAACAGAGGGATCTCCTCCACTCGTTGTTGGAACAGGCTTAGAACAATATAAGGAGAACAATAAAAATTACCATAATCAGAGTGTGAGCAACTTTAAATTAAACATCACATTCTAGTAACGGCGTGTGTAACAACAGAGCACAGAGTAGAGGAAGAGCTGAAAGGCTGCAGCACGGGAGTGGACCTGTCCCCTGACCTGAGTCATCTGACCTCAAGTCACTGACGTGAGGTCAGGTGACAGGTAAGGTGACTGGACTGGTCCACTCCCTGGCCGCCACAGACCCCAGTCAGAACGCCATAATTTCCTGGCTCTTCCTAAAGCTGCTGCAGGTGTCCGACATACGGGGCGCCTGTCAGCAGGGATCAGCTGCTCTTCGGCACCCCCCCTTCCCTACCACCTAGTTGCGCCCGGGGCACATGCCCCGCCTGCCCGCCTGTCCCCCCCCCTGGCCTCAAGGGCTGCATGCGGCCCTTGTGCCGCGTGTTGGATAATCCCTTATGAAAGCCTACTATGTGTAGGCTTTGGCAGCGTATGATCTAAAAGTGCCGATGCTGCCACTGTACCTCGTAGACTGGGCTAGTCCTACGCAGGTGCCGTCCTTTTTCACTGTGAACACGCATAGGCGCGCTCACAGTGAAAAGCTACATAGGCTGGGCGGGCAGTAATCAACCAGCACACGCCGAAACGACACATCACCAGTGACGTGTCGTATCCCATCCGAGGTCTCTCTGGGGCGAGACCATGTGATCGGGATACAACACGACATTGGAGGAGCCTGAAAAAGGGACGTCAGAAGTCATGTGATCCGAAGAAAAGAACAGCCAGAGCGGAGAACAGAAGCAAGATTGCACGGGTAAGTATATTATTCAACTGTAAATACGTGCAATGTGTGTTTAAATTTACTGAAAAAATAAATCTCTGACAACCCCTTTAATTACTATATTCGTCATGGAGCAGCGTTACTTAATGCTCCATGACTAATATATTCGTCATGCAATCAAACCGTCTCCGTGTCTTCGTGCACAGTGACAGAGCTGTGATGACAGCTGTCAAAGACAGATGACCATCACCGCTAGCCGTCCCGGGACCAATGAGAGCAGTCCCGAGTCAGCGATCGCTGATTGGTCCGTGAATTTTCACGTACCAATCAGAGCAATGTCGCTCCTGGACGTACTATTAGGTAAGCAGTTGCCGCAGCTCTTTCAGCATGGACCAATCGTGTTGGTCCCCGCTGATTAACCCCATAGATGCCGCGATCAATAGCTCTCACAGCTTCTTAGGGGTTAAAACATCATGGACGTCCCGCGACATGATCGCGGGCGTCAATGGTGGCTATGGCAACCGGAGGCCTAACAATGGCCTCCGGCTATGCCATCTACGGAAGCCTAGTGGGTCCTGAAAGCAAGGACCCACTATGCTTGCTGTCAGTGTGTAGCTCACCGCTCTAATACACTGAACTACACATGTAGTGCAGTCTATTAGAATAGTGATCAGGGCCTCCTGCCCTCAAGTCCCCCAGTGGGACAAAAAAAAGTAAAAAAAATTAGTTGTATAAAAAAAATAAAAGGTCATAAGTAATAAAAGTAAAATTCCCCCTTTTTCCCTTATTTGTCTTTATTATTAAATAAAACAACAAACAATACATAATTGGTATCGCCGCGTTTGTAATGACCTGAACTACAAAAATATTTTGCCATTTATCCTGCGTGGTGAACGCTGTAAAAGAAAACCATAAACTATACCAGAATCACAAATTTTTTGTCACTTCACCTCCCAAAAAATGAAAGAGATCAAAACGTCTCATGTACTCAAATATTGTACTGATCGAAACTACAGTTTATTACGCAAAAAACAAGCCCTCACAGGGACTTCTTGATGGCAACACAAAAAGTAAATGATTTTTTATAAAAAGTATTTTATTGTGAAAACGCCGTAAGACATAAAAAAAAACTATAAACATATGGTATCGCCGTAATCGTATCGCCCCGCAGAATAAAGTGAATATGTCCTTTATAGCGCACGGTGAACGCTGTAAAAATTTTTACAAAACAATAAAATAAATTTGCATGTACCCCATGAAAACTACAATGAATTCCTCATGGGGTCTAGTTTCCAAAATGGGGTCACAAAAGGGTTTTCCCTGTACTGGTACCTCAGAAGCTGCATATGCGACATGGCGCCCAGAAACCAATCCAGCAAAATCTACATGCCAAATAGCGCCCCTGCCTGTCTGGGCTCTGACGTTTGTCTAACCAGCAGTTTATGACCACATGAGGGGTACCGCTGTAATCGGGAGAAATTGCTTTACAAATGTTGGGGTGCTTTTTCTCCTTTATTCCTTGTAAAAGGTACAAATTTTTAATTTTTATCTGAAAAATGTGTGATTTTCAATTGCACGGCCTAATTACACAAAATGCAGCAAAACCCCTGTGGGGGTTTAAATGCCCACTATACCCCTCGATAAATTCCTTGAGGGTTGTAGTTTGCCAAATGGGTCACTTTTGGGGGGTTTCCACTGTTTTGGCACCACAAGACCTCTTAAAACCTGACATGGTGCCTAAAATATATTCTAATAAAAAGTAGGCCCCAAAATCCACTAGGGGCTCCTTTGCTTCGGAGGCCGATGCTTTAGTCCATTAGCACACTAGAGCCACATGTGGGATATTTCTAAAAACTGCAGATGGATGCAGACTCCTGGTAATAAATATTGAGTTACGTTTCTCTGGTAAAACCTTCTGTTTTACAGGAAAAAAAATGGAATAAAAAGGATTTTCTGCATAAAAAAACCTGAAATTTGTCAATTTCACCTTCACTTAAATTCCTGTGAAACGCCTAAAGGGTTAAGAAACTTTCTAAATGCTGTTGTGAATACTTTGAGGGGGGTGTAGATTTTAAAATGGTGTTTTATGGGGGTTTCTAATATATAGGCCCCTCAGAGCCACTTCAGAACCTTAAAAAAAAAAAAAAAAAAAAAAAAAAAAAAAAGAGGCTTTTAAAGAGGCTCTGTCACCACATTATAAGTGCCCTGTCTCCTACATAAGGAGCAGAGGAAGTGTAATCTCGCGAAATCTCTCTGTAAAGGACAACGAGATTACGCTTCCTCGGCTGTAACTACCACAGACAGAGTAACGAAGTGCAGAGATTGTGAATAGACATCCCGTGGTATGTCTATTCATGGTCTAAACACTTCAGTATTGTTAATGTGTTAGTATAAGACAGCACATAAGGATCTAACAGGATCCCTATGCGCTGTGTAAATGAATGGAGAGGAGTGCATGATGCTGATTGGTCAGCGTCATACACTCCCCTGTACAACGCCCACTTGGTCTAAAGTAAAAACACGCCCACTTGGCCATTAAGAAACTCATTAGCATAAATCTAAAATCGCTAATTAAAGTGGTGAAAACAGATCGTTTTTTTAAATAAAAAGCATTGCTGTCACCTACATTACAGCGACGATCTCCTTATATAGGAGATAGGTGACTTATAATGTGGTGACAGAGCCTCTTTAAAATTTACTTCAAAATATGAGGAATTGCTGCTTATGTTCTAAGCCTTATAGCATCCTAGAAAAATAAAAGAATGTTCAAAAAATGATGCCAACATATAGTAGACATATGGGAAATGTGAACTATTAACTATTTTGTGTGGGATTACCATCTGTCTTACAAGCAGATACATTTAAAATAATAAAAATGCGATTTTTTTTTTTTTCACAATTTTCACAAATAAACACTGAATATATCGACCACGTTTTACCACTAACAAAGTCCAATGTGTCACGAGAAAACATTCTCAGAATCGCTTGGCGAGGTATAAGCATTCGAGGAATATTAGCACGTTAGGGTATGTTCACACAGCCTATTTTCGGCCGTTTTTCGGGCCGTGAACACCCAAAAAAAATCGGAATCAGAGCGCCTCCAAACATCTGCCCATTGATTTCAATAGGAAAAACGGCGTTCTGTTCCAACGGAGCGTTTTTCGCAGCGTTTTTTACGCGTAAAAAAACGGCCGTGAAAAAAGTGCAGGACACTTCTTGGGACGTTTTTGGAGCCATTTTTAATTTATTATAGTGAAAAAAGCTCCAAATACGGCCGTGAAAAATGTCGCACAAAATGTCGCGAGTGGCACAAAAAACGACTGAAAATCAGGGGCAGTTTTCTCTTGTAAACAGCTCTGTATTTTGAGACGTTTTTGACTCTGCGTGTGAACATACCCTAAAGTGACACGTCAGATTTGAAAAATAGGCTCGGAGCCTTAAAGAGGCTCTGTCACCAGATTTTTCAACCCCTATCTGCTATTGCAGCAGATCGGCGCTGCAATGTAGATTACAGTAACGTTTTTATTTTTAAAAAACGAGCATTTTTGGCCAAGTTATGACCATTTTTGTATTTATGCAAATGAGGCTTGCAAAAGTCCAAGTGGGCGTGTTTAAAGTAAAAGTCCAAGTGGGCGTGTATTATGTGCGTACATCGGGGCGTTTTTACTACTTTTACTAGCTGGGCGTTCTGATGAGAAGTATCATCCACTTCTCTTCAGAACGCCCAGCTTCTGGCAGTGCAGACACAGCGTGTTCTCGAGAGATCACGCTGTGACGTCACTCACTTCCTGCCCCAGGTCCTGCATCGTGTCAGACGAGCGAGGACACATCGGCACCAGAGGCTACAGTTGATTCTGCAGCAGCATCAGCGTTTGCAGGTAAGTAGCTACATCGACTTACCTGCAAACGCCGATGCTGCTGCAGAATCAACTCGTTTTGGCCGAACCCAGCAAAAAAATTTCCGGTACGCGACGTCAGGAGATAGTCACTCTCCAGGGTGCTGAAAGAGTTAAACTGTTTCAGCACCCTGGACAGTGACTTCCGATCCCAATATACATGAACGTGTAAAAAAAAAAAAAGAAGTTCTGACTTACCGATAACTCCCGGCTTCTTCCTCCAGTCTGACCTCCCGGGATGACAATTCAGTCCAAGAGACAGCTCCAGCCAATCACGGGCCAAGCACAGGCTGCAGTGGTCACATGGACTGCGGCGTCATCCAGGGAGGTGGGGCCCGATGTCAAGAGAGGCGCGTCACCAAGGACGCGTCACCAAGGCAACGGCCAGGAGGGAAGTTCTCGGTAAGTACGAACTTTTTCTTTTTTTTAACAGGTTTCTCGATATTCTGATCGGCATTCACTGTCGAGTGCTGAAAGAGTTAACTGCCGATCAGTTAACTCTTTCAGTACCCTGGACAGTGACTGACGTCGACTAGACTCATCTCTATGATGGCGGCTGCGCGAAAATCACGCAGCCGCGCATCATACACGGATGACACACGGAGCTGTCAAGTGGTTTTTGCGCGCGCAAAACGCCGCGTTTTTTGCGCGCGCAAAAACGCAACGTTCGTCTGAATCAGCCCGAAGAATGAGTGTATGACGCTGATTGGTCGCTGATTGGTCAGCGTCATATACTTCTCTTCACAACGCCCAGTTGGTAAAAAGTAAAAACACGCCCAGTTGTCTATTAAGAAACTAATTAGCATAAATCTAAAATTGTTCATAACTTGCTCAAAAATTACAGTTTTTCAAAATAAAAACCACTGCTGTTATCTACATTACAGCGCCGATCAGCTTATGTAGGAGATAGGCCACTTATAATCTGGTGACAGAGACTCTTTAAGAAAAATTTCTCTCTTGGGGAGGAGCTTAACCCCTTCGCGCACCCAGGAGTGCCATTACATCCGGGTGCGGGGGGTGATGTTTGGAGCGCGATCCATATGCTGCGGGTGTCGGCTGTATTTGACAGTGTACACCCGGGACTAACAGCCGGGAGAAGGGATCGCACTCTCATGGCTGTTTAACCCTTCAAATGCTGCAATCAATCATGACCGCAGCATCTGAGGCGTTGAAAAGAGGGGGCGGCCCCCTCCGACGGCTTATCGCTCTCCCCAGGAGTATGATCGAGGGGGTGACGACGGTTGTTATGGCAGCCCAGGGGCCCAATTAAGGCCCCCAGGTCTGCCTTCACTCTGCCTCTGCTAAGCCCTCCCTGTGGTAGTGCTTAACAGATGCTTGTAAAAATGACGATATACTGCATATACTGCCCCTAAGGAGGCTAACAAAGCATGTGAAAAAAAAGGAAAAAGTTTTTAGTAGTGAAAAAAAATAAATTATTAAAAGTTTAAAAAAAAAACCTTTTCCAATTTTCCCCCTAAAGTAATGTAAAAAATAAAAGTAAACAAAACTGGTATTACTGCGTCCGTAAGTCTGAACTATTACAATATAGCGTTAAACGCGCACGGTAAACGCCGTAAAAAATAAAAATGTAAACCGCCAAAATCGCTGTTTTTTGGTTAACTTAGCTTTAAAAAAATTTTTTATAAAAAGTGATCAAAAACGTATACGTACCACTACAGCTCGTCCCGCAAAAGATAAGCCCTCACATCGCTCAATCGGTGAAAAAATATAAAAGTTATGGCTCTCAATGTGGCGACACAAAACTTTTTATTTTTTAACAAAAAGTTTATCATCAATAAATGTAGTAGAATATAAAAAAACCTATATAAATTTGGTATCACAGTAATCGTATTGAGCCACAGAATAAAGATAAATTGTCGTTTTTACCGCACGGTGTAAGCCGTAAAAACGAAACAAAAAACAATTGAGGAATCGCTGTTTTTTCCATTTTCAGCCCGCAAATAATTTTTTTTCAGTTTCCAAGTACATTATATGGAACTGTAAATTGTACCAAAGGAAACTACAACTTCTCCCGCAAAAAAATAAGCCGTCACGCCACTCTTGACAGAAAAATAAAAAATTTACGGCTCTTGGAATGCGGGGAGTGGAAAACTAAAATGAAAAATAAAAAAAATGGCTTCGTCCCGAAGGGGTTAAAGAGGCTGTCACTAGTTTAGTTTTGCCCTATCTCCTAGCTAATCTAATAGGCGATGTTACACTGATAATGCTAGTGAAAATTGTGTCCCAAAAAGTTTATTATTTTAGAAGTTATGAGCGGTTTTCTAAATATGTAAATGAGCCTTTATTAGACAACTGGGAGGTAACATATAGTTACATAGCTAGGCCCCATGCCCAGGAAAATAAAAACGCCCGTAATTACGGGCCCATAGACTTTTATTGGCCACGGGTACCTTCCCGTATGCTTACTGGAAGAAGCCCAGGCCGTTGAAAAATATAGAACATGTCCTATTTCAGGCCGTAATTACGGCACGGGCAGGCCAATAGAGGTCTATGGGGCTCCCGTAATTACGGGTAGCTACGTGTTTGCACCCATAATTACGGGAGTGTTGCTACGCATGGTACTCAAGCGGTAGTCACTGTCCAGAGTGCTGAAAGAGTTAAACGATCTGTGCTGGATAGAGCATAGGGGCTGCACTGATCGGCAGCAACTCTCATCACCCTTGACAGTGACTACCGCTGGACAGTGAGTTCAATGTGCGGCGCTCACAATATACATTTCTAAGGTTTCCTTCAAAAACCTGCAACAAAAAAAAGTTCATACTTACCCAGAACTCCCTGCTTCTTCCTCCAGTCCGGCCTCCTTGGATAACGTTTCATCCCATGTGACCGCTGCAGCCAATCACAGGCTGCAGCAGTCACATGGACTGCCGCGTCATCCAGGGAGGTCGGACTGGATGTCAAAAGAGGGACGCGTCACCAAGTCAACAGCCGGGGGACGTATGAACTCTTTTTTCTTTCTATCGCTGCGTTCCGCTGCATAAACTCTGCCCGAAAGGGCTGCTCCTTCTCTCTATCCAGCACTCATAGAGAGAAGAGGCTGCCGATCAGAGCTGGATAGAGAGAAGGGGCTGCCGATTAGTGCAATATCTCTCTCTACGTGTAAAGAGAAGCAGAGAAAACGGGTCCGTAAATACGGGTGGAATACGGGCGACTACGGACCCGTACTTACGATCACGGGTCTGTAAATACTGGTTAAATACGGGTGATAAAGCACCCGTATTTACACCAGTATTTTGCCCCATGCACACGACCGTGCTCGTAATTACGACTCGTAATTATAAAGTATAGTAACACGGCCCGTAAAAGAAAAAAATAGAACATGTTCTATCTTTTTCAACGGCACGGGCACCTTCCCGTGAGAAAACGGGAAGGTACCCGTGGTCAACAGAAGTCTATGCGCCCGTTATTTCGGGTCGTAATAACGGGTGTTTTTACGGTCGTGTGCATGAGGCCTAAGGACGGGAAAAAATACGGTCGTGTGCATGGGGCCTAAGTACGATTAAAAAAAGACACTTCCATCAAGTTCAAAGGGAACAATTTCTACAAATTGAGGCCTCATGCACACGAACATAAAAATGCCCGTAATTACGGGCCCATAGACTTTGCTTACGGGAAGGTGCCCGGGCCGTTGAAAAATATGGAACATGGCCTATTTCAGGCCGTAATTACGGCACGGGCAGGCCCATAGAAGTCTATGGGGCTCCCCGTAATTACGGGTGGCTACGTGTGTGCACCCGTAATTACGGGTGCATTGCTAGGCGACGTCAGGGGATAGTCACTGTCCAGGGTGCTGAAAGAGTTAACTGATCGGCAGTAACTCTTTCAGCACCCAGGACAGTGATTACCGCTGGAGTTAATAGTATTAAAAGTTAACTTACCTGCTTCTTCCTCCAGTCCAGCCTCCCGGGATGACGTTTCATCCCATGTGACCGCTGCAGCCAATCACAGGCTGCAGCGGTCACATGGACTGCCGCGTTATCCAGGGAGGTCGGACTGGATGACAAAAGAGGGACGCCTAACCAAGACAACGGCCGGGGTACGTATGAACTTCTTTTACTTACAATTGATCCGTTCTGCTGCGAAAAGTCTGTCCGAAATGGATGCCCCTTCTCTCTATCCATCACTGATAAAGAGAAGGGGCTGCCGATTAGTGCAATGCAATTTTGCAGAGAAAACGGGTCCGTAAATACGGGTGGAATACTGGTCGAATACGTGTGACAAAGTACCTGTATTTACACCAGTATTTACGGGAGGAAAAAAACGTTTGTGTGCATGAGGCCTAACATAGGAGCTAATATTTTTTTGTTCTAGGGAATTATCTAAACCAGGGTTCTCAAACTCGGCCGGGTAAGTGGGCCGCATATAGAAAAAATGGGAAGTTGACGGGCCGCATTACTTTCAAATTTGATACAATACAAAATTATTGTTAATCAATTAGTTATTTGAACTACTATAACACTATATTACTAGAATAATAATACTACATTACTATAATAATACTGAAAGGTTTAAAATTTGAGATATTTCTCCACGTGCTTATTTCAACAATCCAGCTTTCCAGTTTGTGTCGCTAAATGCAGTCCGGCGGCTCAGTTAGCACACGTCAAGATTGGGCAGCCCCTTTTTAGATAGTACCGCAGTGCCCTCTGGATAATGCAACACACCCCTAGATAAGGCCACAGTGCCCTTTGTAGATAATGCAACACAGTGCCCTCTGTAGATAATGCAACACAGTGCCCTCTGTAGATAATGCCAGTGTCCTCTTCAGAGGCGGTCACACACCCACTTGTAGATAACGCCACAGTGCCCTCTGTAGGAGGCTGCCACAGTGCCCTCTGTAGGAGGCTGCCACAGTGCCCTCTGTAGGAGGCTGCCACAGTGCCCTCTGTAGGAGGCTGCCACAGTGCCCTCTGTAGGAGGCTGCCACAGTGCCCTCTGTAGGAGGCTGCCACAGTGCCCTCTGTAGGAGGCTGCCACAGTGCCCTCTGTAGGAGGCTGCCACAGTGCCCTCTGTAGGAGGCTGCCACAGTGCCCTCTGTAGGAGGCTGCCACAGTGCCCTCTGTAGGAGGCTGCCACAGTGCCCTCTGTAGGAGGCTGCCACAGTGCCCTCTGTAGGAGGCTGCCACAGTGCCCTCTGTAGGAGGCTGCCACAGTGCCCTCTGTAGGAGGCTGCCACAGTGCCCTCTGTAGGAGGCTGCCACAGTGCCCTCTGTAGAGGCTGCCACAGTGCCCTCTGTAGAGGCTGCCACAGTGCCCTCTGTAGAGGCTGCCACAGTGCCCTCTGTAGAGGCTGCCACAGTGCCCTCTGTAGAGGCTGCCACAGTGCCCTCTGTAGAGGCTGCCACAGTGCCCTCTGTAGAGGCTGCCCCAGAGCTGTAGTCCCAGGCAGAGCGCTAGTAGGCTCTTCCTGGGACTCCAGCTGTGCTCCTGACATCACTGGGACTCCTGCTCTGGGGAAGCCCCTGACATCATTGTCAATGTATGGACAGCGATGCCAGGGAATTCCACAGAGTCCCGGAGCAGAGCCGACACCAGCGCTCTGCTCCGTTCTGGGCAAGACCCTGACACACTGTCCATATATGGGCAGCGATGTCAGGGAATTCCACAGAGTCGCGGAGCAGAGCCGACACAAGCGCTCTGCTCGGGACTCCGGCTCTGGGGAAGCCCCAGACATCGCTGTTCATATGTGGACATCGATGTCAGGGAATTCCAGAGTCTCAGTGCAGAGCCGATACTAGCGGCTCTGTGTCCCGCAGGCCGCAGATGACATCCCCACGGGCCGCGTGCTTGAGACCCCTGATCTAAACCATTTTTAAAGCCATCTACTGTCCCTGCTGTGACAGCTCCTGCGGTGACTATTCCATAGATTCACAGTTCTCACAGTAAAGAAGTCTTGTCGCCTCTGCAGATTGAACCTTTTTTTCTCCAGACGGAGGGAGTGCCCCCTTGTTTTTTGAGGGGGTTTTACATGGAACAGGATTTCACCATATTTTTTGTATGTGCCATTAATATATTTATATAAGTTAATCATGTCCCCCCTTAGTCGTCTTTTTTCAAGGCTAAATAGGTTTAGTTCTTTTAATCTTTCCTCATAACTTAGATTCTCCATTGCCCCTAATTAGCTTCGTTGCTCTTCTTTGTATTTTTTCCAACTCCAGGGCATCCTTTCTATGAACTGGAGCCCAGAACTGAACTGCATATTCTAGAGGAGAACACCAGCGATTCTCCTGAGGTGGAGCTCCCTCACAGCCTCTGACGCTGTCCTATCAGCATGAAGCTGCTTCACACAGATCATTTCACACAGCCATATCTCCGACTGTGGACCAACTAGAACAGTGGTGGCACATGAAGGAGAAGATTCTAATCTTTCATATGCCACCATCCTCGCAGTTCTAGCTGTGAAACAACCGGAGGTATCACCAGTTAAAGACGCAGTCGGGAATGGGAATTGTATATGTATATAGCATACAGCTTCCATTCCCACCTGTTTTAAACTGGTGATTTCTCTGGTTGTTTCACAGCTATTAGCAGTATAAAATTGCTTTAAAAGAAAAAAAATAAATAAAAATCTAACATGGTTTTTTTAGGAGAAAAAAAAAAAAAAAAAGTTGGAGTGCAAAGCTGAACTTAGCCGTTAAATGTGTACAGCCCAACTAGTAATATGTATAGATATCTTTGCATATTTCTGAACTAGTTATAGCAGTAACATAGCATATAAATTTGGTGTTGCCATAATCGTAACTACCATCAAAACAAATTTATACCACACTGTGAACAATGTAAAATCAACACTAAAACAATCGCAAATTTCCTGGGGTTTTTTGCTGTTCAACACATTTCACGCACCCCAAAATGGTGCCATTGAAAACTACAACTCATCCCGCACACAACAAACTAGCCCTTATGGCTTTCAGAATGAGGAGATAAAAATTAAAAAAAACACTGCATCCTTAACCCCTTCATGACCACCAAGGCGCCTTTTCACGGCGGTCGCTAAGGGGCATTACCAATTTTCAAGAAACAAGGCAGCACGTCCAAAAATAGGCATTTTATTTACCCACAAATGCGACGTTTCAGTCCAGCAGGACCTTTCTCAAGCATCGGAAATGTGCTGCCTTGTTCCTTGAAAATGGTTGTTTCCATTTGAGGAACCTTGGATCCGGTTCCTGTAAAGGCTTGCACCCATCATATTACATCAAATATTCTCTCCGGTGCTGTGATCATCTTCCTTTCTTCAGCTAAGGGGCATTAGGCTAGGCCGTTGTTTTTACACGGCGGCCCAGTCTAAGCTCTACACGGGACAGTGCAGGCTGGAGCGGGTGCTCGGCTGTCTGATGACAGCCAGACTCCTGCTCCAATGGTAGCGATCGAAGTTTACTTAGATCGCGGCCGTTTAACTCGTTAAATGCTGCGGTCAATAGCAACCGCAGCATTTAACTTGTTTACAGAGGGAGGGAGCTCCCTCTCACCCATCGGTGACCCACAAATGCAATCGCGGACCTCCAATGGGGTGCCATGGCAGCTGGTGGCCTGATAAAGGCCCTCAGGTCTGCCCTGGGTATATGCCTATTAGGACGTGCCTTTGCCTGTCAGTTTTAAAATGACAGCCAATAATGCTTTGGTATACTAAGTATACCAAAGAATTATATCTGCGATCTAAAGATGGCATAGTGAAGTCCACTAGTGGGACAAAAAAAATAACTAACTAATGTTAAATAAAAATGAATAATAAAGATTACAGTAAAAAAAAACAAAAGTGGTTTTATTTAGTAAAAGTGTACAAAAATTAAATAAAGTACACATATGGTATCGCCGCAACCATAATGAACCAAACAATAAAAGTTAACATGTAATTTAAACCACAAGGTGAACACCAAGAAAAAAAAAAAACACGCAAAACTGCTATTTTTTCCCATTGCCCCCCAAAAAAAGTCAGAAAAAAAAGTTCATTAATAAGTCCCATGTACCCCAAAACAGTACCAATCAAGACTACGTCTCGTCCTGCAAAAAACAAGCCCACATATCACTACAGTGACGGAAAAATAAAAAAATTACGGCTCTTGGAAAGGGACGATGCAAATATAATATTAGTTCAAAGGAGTTTTTATTGTGCAAAAGTCGTAAAACATCTCTACGATATGTGAGATCGCTGTAATCGTACCGACCCAAAGAATAAAAGGAAGTGTGTTATTTATGCCGCACAGTGAACGGCGTGAATTTAAAAACGCATAGAACAAGGTCAGCATTTCAGGTTTTTTTTTTCTATTCTCCCCACAAAAAAAGTTAATCAAAAAACGATATATACCCCAAAATGGTGCCATTAAAAAGTACAACTAATCGCGCAACAAAACAAGTCCTCATACAGCTATTTGGGCGGAAAAATAAAAAGTTATAGCTCTTTGAATGAGACTATAGAAAAACGCAAAAAATAGCTCGGTCATTAGGGCCTAAAATGGGGCTGGTCACTAAGGGGTTAAGGCCCAAACAAGGGGTTTTCCGGCATTTATAATTGATGGCCTATTCTAAAGGATAGGTCATCAATATCAGAACACTGGGGGTGCGATTCCCGACACCCTCACCGATCAGCTGATGGATACGGCCGGGTTGCTCATCACTGCGGAATCTTCAGTGCTTACCCGGCATCTGTTCATACGAATGGGAATGAGACTACAAACCCAGGCAGTGTCGCTACAGATGTGTACCACTGTGTGCCTAGAAACTGGGAAAAGGCTGCAGCGGGGGAACGTCACAGCCCTATCAGCTGATTGGCAGTGGTGTCAGGAATCAAACCGCCACCAATCTGATATAAAATGCCCAGAGAGGCCATGGCACTCACTGGAGTGCTGAAGCACCTGACATAGTGATGTCCATAGCCATGCAGCGGTGTCTTCTACTGCAGTGCAGCCTATTCAAGCGAAGGGGTCGTCTGAGCTGCAGTAGTACCGAACAGAGCAGCATGGACACGGGTGTCAGCTGTGACCGAAATAAAAGGACTGGAGGTCTCCAGCTGGTTCCACTGTCCCTTCAATCTTGTCATACACACGGGGTGCCTATACCGAGGATGTAAAATCCCAGAAAAAACCTTTAAAGGGAACCTGTCACCAGCATTTCACCTATTAAACCGACTATACCTGGTGGTAGTGGGTTAAAAATCATTTCTATATAACCTATAATTGTCGTCTTAGTCGGCTCTGTAGCTTTAGTATTCAGTGTTTTAGTGTTCCCACATCGTATGCTAATGAGCAGAAAAGAGTCAGATCTTCTCTTGAAAAGAGTCAAATCTTCATTTGAAAAAAGTCATATTTTCATTCCTCAAGTCTTTCCGCGTTTCCCCGGCCTCCTTACTTTTGATTGACAGCTCGTCGCCTTCCCCCAGCATACACAATCCCGCGCTTGTGCATTGATCTCTTCTCGTGTGTGCGCACAAAGGGACGCCGGATTATTACGATAAAAAGCGCAAAATGTTTGCAGACCGTTATTTACAGTCGGGGGAGGAGTTTAGGAGAGGGGATAATGGCAATTAACTTTTGATAGCAGTGGCCAGTGAGGGAGAAGTGAAGTTCAATAGGTGAAATTCTGGTGACAGGTTCCCTTTAAAGGCTTCATACAACTTTAAAAACTATTTTTATTTTTTTATAAAATAGTATCAGTATACAACTTTGTAATTACGTTTTGTTTTTTTTTATTAAAAAAAAATTATTATTATTTTTTGAGATACAGCTGCTTTGTATCCTGGATACATAGAATCTGTATCGTGCTCTGAAACCTGTATCCATCAGGTCAGCGGAACTGACGGGTTCAGTGACAGCGGGTCCTGCATGATCCACCTGTAATCGATCACATCTAAGTTATGAACGTAGATGTGATGGGTAAAAGCACGATCCTGCGTGTCAGAGACATGCAGCACCCGCCGTCACTGAACCCGTCAGTCCCGCTGACCTGATGAATTCAGTGCATGATACAGCTGCTGTGTATACGGGATACAAAGCAGCTGTATCTCAAAAGTAAAAAATAAATAAATCATAAAATGTAATTACAACGTTGCACCAGTCACCCCAACACAGTTTTATTTATATATAAAAAAAAAAAAAAAAAAGAAAAAAAACTTTTTCAAAGGGTACATAGCCTTTAAATAACAGTCTGTTCACACTGGCATCATAGCTTTTGTTTTGACAGAATCCATGATTAATGCATTATGCTCAGTTATGTTTGAGGCTATGCTCACGCTAAACAAAAAACGGCTGTAAAATGCAGAGCGGTTTTCAAGGGAAAACAGACGATTTTCAGCATCAAACATTTTTTGATGCGTTTGTTGCGGCTGTTTTTGGAGCTGTTTTTCTATTGACAGTGAAAAACGGCTCAAGAGGTGGGTGACATGCACTTCTTTTTACTGCCCATTTTTTTTTACACGGCTTATTGTCAAACGGCCACGTAAAAAAACACCCCGACGGAACGAAACGTCATTTTACCCATTGAAATCAATGGGCAGATGTTTGGAGACGTCCAGCTTCCGTATTTTTAGTCGTTATTCGGGGCGCTTACGGACTGAAAAGCAGCTGAAAATAAGTGAGAACATACCCTTAGAGTTTTTGCTCATTGACTTGGGATGGATCCGTCATGGTTTCGGGGTTTATTTGTTCACTGAATGTAGTAGTGCAGCACGCTACACTATCCTGACCATGAGAAAGTAACAGATACATATATAATATTTTACCTAAGCTGCTCTGCAGAGATGGATCCTCCACCCCGCCGTTTGTCTGCTTTGTCAATAGATACTGAAAGTCAGAATGCATTCCAGTCCAGTGTACAGAACCACGGAAAAGGAGGCCGCAGGGGCTGGACAAGCTTCATACGGCAGCATCACATATATTGGCGACTCTGAATTGGAAGGTACAGCTTCGATAAAAGGATGATCAGATTAAAAAAGGGCATTACCATTGCCGGCCATATATTAGTGACCACTCGTTCATGGGCAGTCTGAAGGTCACGGTTCTGGACGACAACACCATAAATTAAAGTGACAGATCGCCAAACGATATCTACCTTTAGACAGCGTCCGTCACGCTTGTGTCACAAAAAGGCAGATGGCCCGCCAAAATCTCTTAAAGCATTAGTATGGCACAACACAAGGTGAGACACGGGAGAAGCCAAGGATGACCGCTGCAAATGCTGAACCCCAAATATGTAGTACCACTATAGAACTAATGTATTTCGGCATGTTGCGCTGTAGTCTCCTTTCCAGGCCTATGTACCAATAGCACATGTGGCATGACAACAATGGAAGGCAGTGCTGTCAGCATGTTGGTTGTGGGTTTTATGCCCAGGTAAAGCATGATCTGAGCGCTCCCTGATCACCAGCCTCTTAGTGACAGCTGCCCACACTACTAGAGACAAGCTGTCAGTCAGAGGCTGGTGGGGGCAGGGTTCATAGACCTGCATCATAAAGGGTAATAAACACTTAGGACATTAAACATACTTGATGATGAAGTAATGTGAGGACACGAGTAAGCGATTCATACGTGGGCGGAGAGCCTGCGCCAGGCCAAGTAATGAGGGTGAATGATGCCGATAAAAAGGATGATGATGCCGCTCACCTCGGCCTTTGCCACATTGGCTCCTTTCTTCTCGTTCTGCAGCAGCAGCCGGTAACTGAACTCCGTACAGCTCTCCTCTGTGGGGTCGGTCAGTGACAGCTCCAGCCTGGTGGTCTTCTGGGGGCTCTGCTTATTGTCCTCAGCTTTACAGTTGGCCTTGGCAGGACAGGATCCGGCCTCCCTGACCGTCGTGGAGGAAGTGGCTGATTCTCGCTGCGGCCGTTGTAGCGAGGTCTGTGGCGGAGGCCTCTGCTGCATACCTGGGAGAGGTGGACAAGCTACCTGGGGGCGTTGGGCTGGTGACGGGGTCGGGGTATTCCGCTGCTGCTCTGCTATCAGGCTTCCTACAGTCTCGCGTGGCTTCACGGGTGACAGACTAACAAACGGGACCCTGCGCGGCTCCGCCATTCTTCACCTACACGAGCACCTCCTGCGAGACCACTAAGTCAGAGACCTCTAGACCGCTGCGCTTGTTCCTTTACCACAAGCCCGTGTAGCCGGGAGCACTGGTGACGGCAAAACTCCTATGTCCTGCTCGCCGCCACCAGCTCCGTTACAGTAACTATCCAGTGAGTCGCCGCCATCTTGGACCCCACATAAATAACAACAGGGCCGCTTTCCAAGGCGCAAGCGCTCAAAGGTCGCCGACTATGGGCGTTAGTAGAACGTCATCGCGTAGTTCATTCGGACCGCTTTGCATTTGTTTCTACGTGTTGACGCTGCCTCCTGACGTAAAAAACCGCGTCCGTTGTCATGACAACAAAGACGCCGCGTTCTTTGGGTGTTGAAGTACCGACCGTGCCTGCAAGCACGGCCGGCCGCCGACTGACAGCCGCATTTTCGGGCCGTGCTCCCATACAAAGTATGGGAGCACGGCCCGCAAAATGCAAAAGAACGGACATGTTCCATAATTCCCGGAACATTTCCACAGCACGGACACCCTTCCGTAGTGCTACGGAAAGGTGTCCGCGTTCAATGAACGTGAGGCTTAATTCAGACGAACGGGAAAAGCACGCGCGTTACACGGACCTATATTAGTCTATGGGGCCGTGCAGACATGTTCGTGATTTTTACTCAGCGTGAGTCCGCTGAAAAAAAGTCACGACATGTCCGTTCTTTGGGCTTTTTGCGTGAATCACCCACCCATTGAAGTCAATGGGTGCGTGAAAACCACGCATGTCGCACGGAAGCACTTCCGTGCGAACAGCGTGATTCGCGCATTAGCTGTCAAAAGTATGAATGAAAACAGAAAAGCATCACGTGATTTTCTGTTTACAAACATCCAAATGGAGTGTCATAATGATGGCGGCTGTGCGAAAAGCACGCAGGCGCGCATCATATGCTGCTGCCACACGGAGCTGTTAAGTGGTTTTTGCGTGCGCAAAAACGCCATGCTCGTGTGAATCCAGCCTGAATGGGTCCATTTTTGCGAAACCGCAATTGCGGTCCGCAAAACCGGAGGTTTTTTACGGTCGTGGGCATGGGGCCGAGACTTGGATGACTGTGCTAACAGATATTAACTCTTTCAGGACAAAGACATTTTTTTATTTTTTCGTCATAACTTTTTCTTTTCAGTGAATAGAGCGGTGTGAGGGCTTTTTTTTTTTTGCGGGAGGATTTGTAGTTTCTATTGACACCATCCAAATTAACATATAATGTACTGGAAACTGAAAAAAATATCTTTGTGGGTGGAATTGGAAAAAATTGTGAGTTCTCCGCAGTTTTTGGGGTTTCGTTTTTACGTTTGTCACGGTACGGTAAATCCACGGTATTCTGCGGATAAGTATGATTACGGTGATACCAAATTTATATAGTTTTTTTATATTTTATTACTTTTAGGCCTGATTTACACGAGCGTGTGCGTTTTGCGCGCGTAAAAAACGCAGCGTTTTGCGTGCGCAAAAGGCACTTGACAGCTCCGTGTGTCATCCGTGTATGATGCGCGGCTGCGTGATTTTCGCGCAGCCGCCATCATAGAGATGAGGCTAGCCGACGTCAGTCACTGTCCATGGTGCTGAAAGAGTTAACTGATCGGCAGTAACTCTTTCAGCACCCTCGACAGTGCATTCCGATCACCATATCGAGTAACCTGTTTAAAAAAAAAAGTGGTTCGTACTTACTGAGAGCTTACCGGCCGTTGTCTTGGTGACGAGTCCTTGGTGACGCGCCTCTCTTGACATCTGGCCCCACCTCCCCTGATGACGCGGCAGTCCATGTGACCGCTGCAGCCTGTGCTTGGCTTGTGATGGGCTGCAGCTGTCACTTGGACTGAATTGTCATCCCGGGAGGTCAGTCTGGAGGAAGAAGCCGGGAGTTATCGGTAAGTCAGAACTTTTTTTTTTTTACACGTTCACGTATATTGGAATCGGAAGTCACTGTCCAGGGTGCTGAACCAGTTTAACTCTTTCAGCACCCTGGACAGTGACTGTCTCCTGCCGGGTTCGGTCAAAACAAGTTCGGCCGAACCCGGTAAACTTCGGTTCGGTCATCTGTAAGACACTCCGTTCGGATGTTTGTAAACAGAAAAGCACGTGGTGCTTTTTCTGTTTACATTCAGTTTGACAGCTCTTGCGCGAATCACGCAGTTCGCACGGAAGTGCTTCCGTGCGACCTTCGTGGTTTTCACGCACCGATTGACTTCAATGGGTGCGTGGTGCGCGAAAAACGCAGATTTATAGAACATGTCGTGAGTTTTTTTCAGCGCACTCACGCTGAGCAAAACTCACAGACTGTCTGCATGCCCCCATAGAGTAATATAGGTGCGTACGACACGTGTGAAAAGCACGCGCGTCGCACGCGCGTATATTACGCTCGTGTAAATGAGGCCTTACAAAGAAAAAACTTTTTGTTAAAAATGTTTTGTTTCACCACATTGTGAGAGCAGGAACTTTTTTCGTTTTTCATTGATTGAGAGGTCTGAGGGCTTATTTATTTATTTTTGCGGGGCAAGCTGCAGTTTTTATTGGTACCATTTTTTGGTACTTTTGATCACTTTGTATTACGTTTTTTTTAGCGCTATGGTGACCAAAAAAACAGTGATTTTGTTTTCTTGAATAAAAAAATTAAGGCGTTTACTGTGCGATTTAAATAATGTTTATATTGTAATAGTTTGGACTTTTATGGACGCAGCGATGCCAATTTTTATTTTTTTTTTATTTTTTATATTACTTTAGATGAAAAATGGGAAAAGGTTTTTTAAACTTTTAATATTTTTTTATTTTTCTTTCACTACTGAAAACTTTTTTAAACTTTTTTTTACACTTTTTATTAGTCCCCCTAGGGGATTTTAAAGTATTGCAGTATATTGTCATTTTTACAGGCTCCTGAGGCAGGGCTTAAAGGGGTTTTCCAGGGATACAAAATTTCTGTTTTAACCCCTTAAGGACGCAGCCTAGTTTGGGCCTTAAGGCTCAGAGCCCATTTTTTAAATCTGACATATTTCACTTTATGTGGTAATAACGTCGGAATGCTTAAACCTATCCAACCGATTACGAGATTGTTTTCTCGTGACACATTGGGCTTCATGTTCGTGGTAAAATTTGGTCGATATATTCAGTCTTTATTTGAGAAAAATTGCAAAATTTAGAGAAAATTTAGAAAAAATAGCATTTTTCAGAATTTAAATGCATCTGCTTGAAAAACAGACCATTATACCACCCACAATAGTCACTAGTTCACATTTCCCATATGTCTACTTTAGATTGGCATAGTTTTTTGAACATTATTTTATTTTTCTTGGGCGTTACAAGGCTTAGAACATAAACAGCAATTTCTCATATTTTTAAGAAAATTTCAAAAGCCTTTTTTTTAAGGTACCTGTTCAGTTCTGAAGTGGCTTTGAGGGGCCTATGTATTAGAAACCCCCATAAAGCACCCCATTTTAAAAACTAGACCCCTCAAAGTATTCAAAACAGCATTTAGAAAGTTTTTTAACCCTTCAGGCATTTCACAGGAATTAAAGCAAAGTGGAGGTGAAATTTGCAAATTTCGTTTTTATTTCTGAATTTCAATTTTATTCTATTTTTTTTCTGTAACAAAGAAGGTTTTACCAGAGAAACACTACTAAATATGTATTGTCCAGATTCTGCAGTTTTTAGAAATGTCCCACATGTGGCCCTACTGCGCTCGTGGACTAAAACACAAGCCCTAGAAGCAAGGAAGCACCTAGTGCATTTTGAGTCCTCTTTTTTATTAGCATATATTTTAGGCAGCATGCTAGGTTTGGAGAGGTGTTGAGGTGTCAAAACAGTAGGAATCCCCCAAAACTGACCCCATTTTGGAAACTGCACCCCTCAAGGAATTAATTTATGGTTATTGTTACCATTTTGACCCCGTAGTTTTTTCACAGCGCGTATTTGAATTGGGCTGTGAAATTAAAAGAATGACAATTTTTCCAATAAGATGTCATTTTTGATCAGAATTTCTTATTTTCACAGGGAACAAAATGCCCCATTTTGTTGCCCAATTTGTCCTGAGTGCGGCAATACCCCATTTGTGGTGATAAACTGCTGTTTGGGACCATGGGAGGCCTCAGAAGGAAAGGAGCGCTATGTGTTTGCTGGAGTCCAGATTTTGCTGGATTGGTTTTCGGGTGCCATGTCGCATTTGCAGAGCCTCAGAGGTATCAAAGCAATGGAAACCCACCAAAAGTGACCCCATTTTGGAAACAAAACCCCTCAAGGAATTTATTTATGGGTGTTGTGACCATTTAGACCCCACAGTTTTTTCACAGAACTTATTTGAATTGGGCTGTGAATTAAAAAAAAAAAACTTTTTTCCAATAAGATGTAGTTTTGGCTCAAAATGTCTTATTTTCACAACGAATAAAATACCCCATTTTGTTGCCAAATTTGTACTGAGTGCGGCAATACCCTATTTGTGGCCATAAACTGCCGTTTGGGCCCATGGGAGGTATTAGAAGGAAAGGAGCGCTATGTGTTCTTTGGAGCACAGATTTAGCTGGATTGGTTTTCGGGTGCCATGTCGCATTTGCAGAGCCCCAAAGGTATCAAAGCAATGGAAACCCACCAGAAGTGACCCCATTTTGGAAACTACACCCCTCAAGGAATTCATTTATGGGTGTTGTGACCATTTAGACTCCACAGTTTTTTCACAGAATTTATTTGAATTGGGCTGTGAATTCAAAAAAATGTAATTTTTTCCAATAAGAGGTAGTTTTGGCTCAAAATTTCTTATTTTCACAAGGAATAAAATACCGCATTTTGTTGCCCAATTTGTCCTGAGTGCCGCAATACCCTATTTGTGGTGATAAACTGCCATTTGGGCCCATGGGAGGGCTCAGAAGGAAAGGACCACCATGTGGCCTACTGGGAATTTTCTGGTGCTAAGTCGTGTGTGCAGAAGCCCCTGAGGTATCAGTACAGTTGAAACCCCCGAGAAGTGACCCCGTTTTAAAAACGACACCCCTTAAGGAATTCATCTAGAGGTGTAGTGAGCATTTTGACCCCACAGGTATTGTGTAAAAGATAATGTGCAGCAGTTGGTGCAGAGTGAAATTTGCAATTTTCTATACATATATGCCAATTCAGTGTCCGATATATTGTGCCCAGCATGCGCCACCGGAGATATACACCTCATAAACTGTAATGTTGGCTCTCCCGGGTACGGCAATACCCTACATGTGGCTGTTATCAGCTGCCTGGGCACGCAGCAGGGCTCAGAGGGGAAAGATGAGGAGGGGTAAGCTGTGCGAAGTGGATCAGAGCGAGTAAAACTGGGGTAAATTAAAAATAAAGGGATGGATGATAAATTTGAAAACACTCTTTCATACAGAGCTCTGGTTTTTCGGGACAGGTGTCACATTGATATATTGTGTCCTTCCTTATCCCCCTCTTATAGCAGACTCTGCACCTCTTTTGACTTTTTCCCTTCTTGCCAGTTTGGGGAACTTCTCCTAAAAAGTGTTGCCCTGGTACGATGCCTGTGGCCTCACTTCCAGAAGTACTGTAAGGCTTCAGGACTTGATCTGACAAGTCCACCCGTCCCATGTACCTATTGTAGTCCAGGATGCAGTCTGGTTTGGGGGTCCCTGTACTGGTACCTTGTACAGGTACATGGGTACTGGTGTGGCATCTCCCTGGTCTTGTACTTGACACACAATATGTTGCTGCTAGATTGTGCCCTGCTCTCACCCCTTCTGAGTGTTTGCCCAAGCAGAGTCGTAGGGAGGCCTCTCAGGTTTCTTCTAGCAGTGCCGCATGCCGCAGGACTTCTGGAAGCGAGGCAGTTGAAGAGTGGGACGCTGGTATAAAAATTATCCAGGTAGAGGTGGTAACCCTGGTCCAGCAGTGGGTGCAACAAATCCCACACAATTTTTGTATTAACTCCCAGTAAGGGGGGGGGGCATTCTGGGGGCTGAGAACTGGTGTCCTTCCCTTCATATATCCTAAATTTGTAGGTATACCCTGATGCACTCTCGCAGCTTATACATCTTCACGCCATACCTTGCCCTCTTACCCGGCAGGTACTCGCGGAATTGAAGCCTCCCTTTCAAATGTACCAGGGATTCATCTATAGAAATACACTTCTCGGGGTGTATGCTGGGGAAAACCGGGCACTGGAACGGTCTAATAGGGGTCTCCGTTTATACAAACGGTCAAAACTGGGGTCATCTCGGGGTGGGCACGGCTCATTATGAGTATAATGTAAGAAGCGAAGTATTGCCTCATTTTTATTTTATTTTTTAGTTTCCAGCTCAGTTCTGAAGTTGCTTTGAGGGGCCCATATATTAGACACCCTTATCAAACACCCCATTTCAGAAACTAGACCCCTCAAAGTATTCACAACAGCATTAAAAAAGTTTATTAACCCTTTAGGCGTTTCACAGGAATTTAGAGCAAAGTAGAGGTGACATTTAATTAATTTAATTTAATTTATTAGGCACCATGTCCGGTTTGAAGAGGTCTTGTGGTGCTAAAACAGTGGAAACCCCCCAAAAGTGACCCCTTTTTGGAAACTAGACCCCTTGAGGAATCCATTGTAGTTTTCATGGGGTGCATGCGGCTTTTTGATCAGTTTTTATTCTATTTTTAGGTGGCGTGGTGACTAAAAAAACAGCAATTTTACTATTGTTTTTTATTCAATTTTTATTACAGCGTTCACCGTGCGCTATAAATGACATATTCACTTTATTCTGCGGGGCGATACGATTACGGCGATACCAGATGTTTATAGTTTTTTTTAATGTCTTATGGCGTTTGCACAATAAAATACGTTTTGTAAAAAATCATTTACTTTTTGTGTTACCTTATTCTAAGAGCCATAACTGTTTTATTTTTCCATCAGGAAAGTCGTGCGAGGACTTATTTTTTGCGTAACGAACTGTAGTTTCGATCAGTACCATTTTTAGGTACATGCGACTTTTTGATCTCTTTTTATTCCATTTTTTGGGAGGTGAAGTGACCAAACAATTGTGATTGTGGTACGGTTTATTATTATTTTCTCTTACGGCGTTCACCGCGCGGGATAAATAACGACATCGATTTGTAGTTCAGGCCGTTACGGACGCAGCGATACCAATTATGTATAGTTTATTTGTTTATTTATATATTTTTATTAATAATAAAGAACTGATAAGGGAAAAAGGGGGACTTTTACTTTTATTACTTTTAAATCTTTTATTTTCTTATTTTTACACAACTTTTTTTTACTTTTTTACACTTTTTTTACTTTGTCCCACTAGGGGACATGAGGGCAGGAGGCTCTGATCGCTATTCTAATACACTGCACTACGTGCGTAGTGCAGTGTATTAGAGCTGTCAGCTGTTCGCTGACAGCAAGCATAGTGGATCCTGATTTTGTCGGGACCCACTAGGCTTCCGTCGATGGCGTAGCCAGAGTCCATTGTTAGGATTCTGGTTGCCATAGTAGCCATCACGGCCCGCTATCGTGTAGCAGGCCGGCGATGGCAGCTTAACCCCTAAGAAGCCGCGATCGCTATTGAACGTGGCTTCTAAGGGGTTAATCGGCGGGGACCACCGCGATCGGTCCCTGCACACTAAGCTGTGATAGCCTGCTGTCGGAAACAGCAGGTATCACAGCTCAAACACGCGCCGGGATTAAATGGCGCCGTGTTTACTCAGGTCAGTAATAGTACTGACCTGAGCGCGAACGTTCTACTTAGCAGGACGTACTATTACTGACCTGAGCGCGAAGGGGTTAAAGGGAATGTGTTGCCAGCAAAACATGTTGTTTTTTTTTAGTTAAACAATTAGTGTGTAGGTGATTAAACATTGTTCTAATTTTTTATTTTTTTTTCACGAGTCAGGAAATATTATAAATTGGATTCAATTTATAATATTTCCCAGCACTGGTCACTAGATGGAGCAATTCCCAAAATTGCAACATTGCATGTGGTAAAGCAACCACATTGCTTTATGCTGCAAAATTGGGAAAAAATCCCTCGCTCTAGTGAGCTCTCAGAATCCCCCCCTCTTTTATCCTGGCTAGTGCCGGGAGAAACGAGGGGTTTGAACGGTCTAACTGTCTAACTGTGTGTCGCCATTTTTTGAGCTAACACACAGTGTAGAAGGTTTACATAGACTAGTAAAACACACTGAAACACGAACATACATAGAAATCACTTACCTGCTCCAGTCGCCGCCGCTCCCTCCGGTCCATCCGCTCCGTCTGCTGCCGCTGCTCCATGTGCACAAGTCCGGAAGCCGCGACCGGAAGTAGTAATCTTACTGTCCGGCCGCGACTTCCGGTCCACAGGAAAATGGCGCCGGAAGGCGCGCATTTCTAATTGGACTGTGTGGGAGCGGCGCATGCGCCGTTCCCACACACACGGCGTACACCATAGTGGATTGAACAGGCCCCGTTCGCAGTCCCTATGGGACTGGAGCTGCCGTATTCCATGTCTGTATGTGTCGTTAATCGACACATACTGAAATGGAAAAAAAAATGACAGCCCCCATAGGGAAGAAAAAGTGTAAAAATAAAAAAAAGTAACACACAAACACACAAATAAATATAAACGTTTTTAATAAAACCCTAACATAAAACTGATATATAGAAAAAAAATTTGGTGACACTGTTCCTTTAACACTCTATGTCAAAATTAATTAAACTTCCTAATATACAGGGTGGGCCATTTATATGGATACACCTAAATAAAATGGGAATGGTTGGTGATATTAACTTCCTGTTTGTGGCACATTAGTATATGGGAGGGGGGAAACTTTTCAAGCTGGGTGTTGACCATGGCGGCCATTTTGAAGTCGGACATTTTGTATCCAACTTTAGTTTTTTCAATGGGAAGAGGGTCATGTGACACATCAAACTTATCGAGAATTTCACAAGAAAAACAATGGTGTGCTTGGTTTTAACGTTACTTTATTCTTTCATGAGTTATTTACAAGTTTCGGACCACTTATAAAATGTGTTCAAAGTGCTGCCCATTGTGTTGGATTGTCAATGCAACCCTCTTCTCCCACTCTTCACACACTGATAGCAACACCGCAGAAGAAATGCTAGCACAGGCTTCCAGTATCCGTAGTTTCAGTTGCTGCACATCTCGTATCTTCACAGCATAGACAATTGCCTTCAGATGACCCCAAAGATAAAAGTCTAAGGCCCCATGCACACAAACGTGTTTTTGCGGCCGCAATTCCCCCGAAAATCCACGGGAGAATTGCGGCCCCATTCTTTTCTATGGGGCCATGCACACGACCGTAGTTTTTGCGGTCCTTGCACGGGCCGGGAGCCCGGACCGCAGAAAGAACGGGCATGTCTTATTACGGCCCGGTTCTGCGGTCCGGGCTCATTGAAAACAATGGCCGCGGCCATGTGCATGTCCCACGATTTGCGGGCGGCCTGCGGCTGACAGTCTGCAGCCGGCCGACCCGAAAATCACGGCCGTGCACACGGCTACGGTCGTGTGCATGAGGCCTTAGGGGGTCAGATCGGGAGACCTAGGGGGCCATTCAACTGGCCCACGATGACCAATCCACTTTCCAGGAAACTGTTCATCTAGGAATGCTCAGACCTGACACCCATAATGACATAAATAACTCATGAAAGAATAAAGTAACGTTAAAACCAAGCACACCATTGTTTTTCTTGTGAAATTCTCGATAAGTTTGATGTGTCACATGTCCCTCTTCCCATTGAAAAAACTAAAGCTGGATACAAAATGTCCGACTTCAAAATGGCCAACACCCAGCTTGAAAAGTTTCCCCCCTCCCATATACTAATGTGCCACAAACAGGAAGTTAATATCACCAACCATTCCCATTTTATTTAGGTGTATCCATATAAATGGCCCACCCTGTACATTCTGTCAAAAATCAGAATGCATTTGTACCAATTCACCCTACCTCTGACCGGCCGGAAGTTCTGCTTTTCATTATACTTTTTTTTTCTTCGACACACGCTCGTGCATGAGTGTAAGGGTATGTTCACACGTGCACGTCCGTTACGGCTGAAATTACGGAGCTGTTTTCAGGTGAAAACAGCTCCTGAATTTCAGACGTAATGGCATGTGCACGCGTTTTTCGCAGCGTCCATTACAGACGTAATTGGAGCTGTTTTTCTATGGAGTCAATGGAAAACGGCTCCAATTATGTCCCAAGAAGTGACAGGCACTTCTTTGACGCGGGCATCTTTTTTACGTGCCGTCTTTTGACAGCGGCGCGTAAAAAAAATGACCGTCTGCACGGTACATTGTAAAACCCATTCAAATGAATGGGCAGATATAAAGTACAGTGAAGTTTACCGCTCAGACGGCACTGGTAACAGTCCAATATCATTCAGTATGGGCTCTCTCCCAGAAAAATGCAGTGGACAGTCCGCAATCCAATGAGGGTGTGGATGGTAATTCTTATCCTTGTAGTTCCACCAAGCTCCTTAGGCTATGTTCACACGGGGTCTTTTGCCGAGTTTTTTGACGCGGAAACCGCGTCGCAAAACTCGGCAGAAACGGCCCGAGAACGCCTCCCATTGATTTCAATGGGAGGCGTCGGCGTCTTTTTCCCGCGAGCAGTAAAACTGCCTCGCGGGAAAAAGAAGCGACATGCCCTATCTTCGGGCGCTTCCGCGTCCGACCTCCCATTGACTTCAATGGGAGGCAGGAGAAAGCGTGTTTTATGCCCGCGGCGCTCAATGGCCGCGGGCGAAAAACGGCGCGATAATTGCTATTCACACGGAGTATTTTGGGGGAGGAATATCTGCCTCAAAATTCCGTTTGGAGCTTTGAGGCAGATATTCCTCCCCCAAAATACTCCGTGTGAACATAGCCTTATCGTCTCTCTCCACATTCAAAGAACTCCTGGTAGGAAAAGGATCTTATGTCTCTAATAGATGGAAAAAGGAAGACACATAGTGCAACACCCTCTGAAAAAAGATTGCTCCACGCCAAGTTTAATCCATACTCACAGAAGTAACAAGAAATAAAAGCATCAAGGTAAGTAAAAATCTTTGAAATTTCTAGGCGGCACGCCAAACACTCTCGCCCGACCCTGGGTTTCGCCCTTCCGGCTTCCTCTACGCTCGACGCTTCCAAGCAGTATTTTCGGCCGTAATTTCAGGCGTAAAACGCCTGAATTACGTCCGTAAATAGTGTGTGTGAACATACCCTTAGAGTATGTTCATACGCAGTAGCAAAATACATCTGAAAATACGGAGCTGATTTCAGAGAAAACAGCCTCTGATTTTCAGGCTGGGTTCACACAACCTATTTTCAGGCGTAAACGAGGCGTATTATGCCTCGATTTACGCCTGAAAATAGGGCTACAATACGTCGGCAAACATCTGCCCTTTCATTTGAATGGGTTTGCCGACGTACTGTGCAGACGACCTGTCATTTACGCGTCGTCGTTTGACAGCTGTCAAACGACGACGCGTAAATGGACTGCCTCAGCAAAGAAGTGCAGGACACTTCTTTGCAACGTAATTTGAGACGTTCTTCATTGAACTCAATGAAGAACGGCTTAAGATTTACGAGCGTCACAGACGCCTCGTATATTACGAGGAGGAGCTTTTACGGCTGAAACGAGGCAGCTGTTTTCTCCTGAAAACAGTCTGTCATTTCAGCCGTAAAAGCCTCTCATCGTGTGCACATACCCTCAGGGTATGTGCACACACACTAATTACGTCCGTAATTGACGGACGTATTTCGACCGCAAGTCCCGGACCGAACACAGTGCAAGGAGCCGGGCTCCTAGCATCATACTTATGTACGATGCTAGAAGTCCCTGCCTCTCCGGGGAACTACTGTCCCTTAGGGTATGTTCACACGGCGGGGGTCCGTAACGGCTGAAATTACGGGGATGTTTCAGCCTGAAAACATCCCCGTAATTTCAGCCGTACCGGCATGTGCAGGCGCTTGAACGCCGCGTCATTTACGGCCGTAATTAGCGCTGCTATTCATTGGAGTCAATGAATAGCGGCTCCAATTACGGCCAAAGAAGTGACAGGTCACTTCTTCTACGCGGGCGTCTATTTACGCGCCGTCATTTGACAGCGGCGCGTAAATATACGCCTCGTGTGAACAGACAAACGTCTGCCCATTGCTTTCAATGGGCAGATGTTTGTCAGCGCTATTGAGGCGCAATTTTCAGACGTAATTCGGGGCAAAAACGTCCGAATTACGTCCGTAAATAGGCCGTGTGAACATACCCTTACTGTAAACATGATTACACTACGGGACAGTTGTCCTGCAGCGAGGCAGGGACTCCTAGCATCGTACATAAGTATGATGCTAGGAGCCCGGCTCCTTGCACTGTGTTCGGTCCGGGACTTGCGGCCGAAATACGTCCGTCAATTACGGACGTAATTAGTGTGTGTGCACATATCCTCAGGCGTTTTTGAAGCTGAAAATGAAATTTGGAGCTTCTTTTGAGGCTTCTTTTCAGGCGTTTTTTGAGGCGTTTTTCATAGTGTTCAATGGAAAATCAGCTCCAAAAAACGCCACAAGAAGTGACATGCTACTTCTTTTTTGGGTATGTTCACACGGCTTATTTACGGACGTAATTCGGGCGTTTTACGCCTCTATTTACGTCCGAAAATGCGCCTTGATAGCGTTGGCAAACATCTGCCTATTCATTAGAATGGGTTCTACGATGTTCTGTGCACACGGTCATTTTTTTTACGCCCTGCTGTCAAAAGGCGGGGCGTAAAAAAGACGCCTGCGTCAAAGAGGTGCCTGTCACTTCTTCAGACGTAAATGGAGCCGTTTTCCATGGACTCCATGGAAAACCAGCTCCATTTAACGTCCGTAATGGACGCAGCAAAAAGCGCCTCAACATGCCATTACGGCTGAAATTACGATGCTGTTTTCTCCTGAAAACAGCCCTGTAATTTCAGCCGTTACGGACGCTGCCGTGTGAACATACCCTTACAGAGCGTCTTTTTACTCTCCGTTTTTTGAAACAGAGGCGTAAAAAGACGCCACGTATGAACTAAATGCTGTTTTTCCCATTGATTTCAATGGGCAGATGTTTGTAGGCGTTCAGCTTCCGTTTTTTCAGGCGTTTTTCGAGGTGTAAACGCCCCAAAATACGCCTGAAAACACTGCATGTTAACATACCCTTATTATGCAGATGGACCTGTGTCGATACCTCACTGAGTATAAGCAGAGAATGAACGGGGCTGTGGACCAATAGGATGCCTCAAACCTGGGACTTCTGACGTATACCCGGGTGTGAATGCCTGCACCGTTCTTTCTTTGCTTATGCTTCAATGCTGGCATAATTTTCTTCAAGTTCATGCTATTTCTCAATGTACGTGCTCTACTCGCCTCAATATTTTTTTTCAGGCGGGCAGCGCACGAGCACTGAGGAATACCATGAACATGAAAAAAATTAGGCCAGCATTGAGGCATAAGCAGAGAATGAATGGCACGGGCATTGAGGGGGCTGTGGACCAAAAGGAAGCCTTAAACCCGGGACTTCTGACATATACCCAGGTTTGGGGCTTCCTATTTGTCCACAGCCTCCTCAATACCCGCCCCATTCAACTCTTTGCTTACGCCTCAATGCCCGCCCCATTTTGTTCATGTTAATGAAATTCCTCAGTGCTCGTGCGCTGCCCGCCCCGAATATTAAGTGTCATTGGAAAACCCCTTTAACAGCGGCGGAGAGAAGGCAGACTATGGCACCTTCATTAGGCCCTTGGACTGCCATGATAAACATTTGCACCGTGAGATCGGGGCAATGGGCTGACGGAGGGGGCCGCCCACCTCTTTCTAACGGCTCAGATGCCGTGGTCAATATTGACCGTGGCATCTAAGTGGTTAAACGGCCAGGAACAGAGTCATCGCTGTTCCTGGCCGTTAGTCCAGGGTGTCAGCTGTAATTCACAGCTGACACCCGCAGCGTATTGAGCGGGCTCAGCGCCTGAGTCTGCTCCATAATTCACCCCCTGCACCAGTATATTCAGTTACGTCCAGGTGCATAAAGGGGTTAGGACCTAAAATATGCTGGTCACTAAGGGGTTTCCGAGAGCCATAGATTATGAATTTTTCAATAGACATGGGCGTATAAGGGGTTGTTTTTTGTGGGACAAGTTATATTTTATAATTGCACCATTCTGGGGTACACAAATAATATATTGAAATACTTTTTTATGAATTTTTTTAAACAGCTATTCCTCCATTGTGTTTTGGGATTTCATTTACGGCACGTTTATTCGGGGGGTCATTACGAGAATACTGTAATACCAAAGTTATATATACCGTATTTTTCGGACTATAAGACGCACCCAGGTTTTAGACAACAGAAAATAGGGAAAACAATCATATTTTACTTATTTTCCAAAGAAAAAAATAATGGTTAAAAAAAATAATTTGTTCAGTTTCACCACTTTCTGAGAGCCATAACTTATATATTTCCATCGTTTCAGCGGTGTGAGGGCTTAGTTTTTGCGGAACGAGCTGTAGATTTTATTAGAACCATTTTTTTGGTGACGAAAAAACAACGAATCTGGGGTCTGAATTAATTTTTTTTACGCCGTTCACCGTGCTAGTCAAATAATGCTATATTGTAATAGTTTGGACTTTTACGGACGCAGCGATACCAAATTTTTTATTTTTTTATTTTTACATTGTGCTTGGGGAAAAATGGGAAAAGGTGTTTTTTTGTAACTTTTAAAAAAAATTTACGTTCCTGAAAATGTATCTAATTTTTTTTATTTTTACACATTTTATTAGTTCCCATAGGGGACTTGAACCAGCAATTATTAGATCGCTGGTACAATACACTGCAATACATGGATGAGTTATGGAAACAGCGTAACTGTTTCTGTAACTCCCATAGTAGTGAATTGCAGTTACAGAAGCAGGGTAGCATGCTACGCTGTTTCCGTAACTACTATTCAGTTCTATGGGAATTACGGAAACTGTGTAGGTAAGCGAGTTACGCTGTTTCCGTAACTCGACCATGTAAGCAGGAAGTGGCCGGAAGACAGCAGAGCCGGGTAAGATAGAACTGGGCTTAGGGGTCCCCGTTCTAGAGATAGATGCGCGTCCCAGAGGTGGGACCCGCATCTATCTGACAGTTATGACATATCCTGTGGATATGTCATAAATGTCCTTCATGGGAAAACCATTATAAATGCCGCGGTCGCTATTGACCGCGGCATTTAACTAGTTAAACGGCCAGGAACAGCGCCATCACTGTTCCTAGCCGTTAGAGCAGCGTGTCAGAAGCTGACACCTGCAGTGTATGGAGCGGGCTGAGCGCGTGAGCCCGCTCCATACATCATCCCCTCCCCGCTCCATGATGTGTCGGCACATCACGAGCCGGGAAGGGGTTAAGTAAGAAGTGGTTAGGGGGCCCAGCACTGCCGACTATAAGACGCATGGACTTTTTAGCAGGATTTAACTGCGTCTTATAGTCCGAAAAATACGTTATTTTTTTTCATTTTCTGTTTTACTGACCGTGCAGGATAAGTAAATGTGTTCGTTTTATAAGAATGGATCGTTATGGAGCCCTCTTTGTCTAGCTACTAAGATAACGTGGGCGCTATTGACTGCAGCATCTTAGGGGGTTTATGGCTGGAATCTGAGTAAACGGTTGACACCAGCTGCAGATGTTGCGGGAACAGCACATCTATGAGCCTCAGGCTGGATTCACACGAATGTGGCGTTTTTGCGGACGCAAAAACGCGCCGTTTTGCGCGCGCAAAAATCACTTGCCAGCTCCGTGTGTCACCCGTGTATGATGTGCGGCTGCGTGATTTTTGCACAGCCGCCATCATAGAGATGATTCTAGCCGACGTCAGTCACTGTCCAGGGTGCTGAAAGAGTTAACTGATCGGCAGAGGCAGGGCTTAACAGAGGCAGAAAACGGCAGACCTGGGGCTTTCATTAGGCCCCCAGGTTTCCATGACAACCATCGGCACGCCACGATCGCGTCGCGGGGGTGACAATGGGTTGTCGGAGGGGGCCGGCCCCCTGTTTCTAACAGCTTAGATGCCGCGGTCACTATTGACTATGGTTTGCTTTTCCATTGATGTATATGGAAAGCTTAACCAAGCGTTCTTTAATGCGTTTTTCTGCATGTAAAAATGCACCTAAAAACGTGTCAAATACACGCTGTGTGAACCTGTCAACTGAAAAGTCATTCACTACAGGGTCTTCCCTCTTAACTTTTATCATTCTCAGCGTTTTGGTGTGTCCCAGAGCTGCTGCCAGCTGCCATTTGCAAAATCACTTCCAAAATGGACCTGGACACTGGCAAAAATCCCACATTTACAGCAGCTGTGCGTCAGGTTGCTTTGCCCGATTCACCTTGCAAAGGAAGAAAAATTTAGATCCAGCACCGAATTTAATGGGAAAAATCTTCCACTTTATTGAAAAAAACTTTTAAAACTTACACAAGCACAGAGGGGTGGATGCACAGAGCCTACGCGTTTCAACCGATTCACTCTGTCTTAAAGGACGGGTGTCGCGGAAATTATTTTTTTTTATATAAATTGGATTTTAGTATGTTATTAAAATAAATTTTATTTATTTGTGTGTTTGTGTTTTACTTTTTTATTTATTCTAACTTTTACTTCACTATGGGGGCTGCCATTTTTTTTTCATCTCTGTATGTGTCGATTAACGAAACATACAGAGATGGAATACGGCACATACATCCCCATAGAGAATGCGAACGGGAGCCGTTCCATTCACTATGGTGTACGCCGTCTGTGTGGGAACGGCACATGCCACACAGTCCAAAATGAAGGTCTTCGGCCGAGCGACATCCGGCGCCATTTTCATGTGGACTGGAAGCCGCGGCCGGACAGTAAGATGACTACTTCCGGTCGCGGCTTCCGGACATGTAATTAGAAGCAAGTACTAGGAGCGGACGGAGCGAAGGGAGCGGCGGCGGCAGGAGCAGGTAAGTTATGTCTGTGTTTGTTCGTGTTTTACTGTGTGATTACCCCTGTATGTAAGCCTACTACACTGTGCATTCGCTCAAAAAATGGCGGCACACGGTGTAGGAGGTTTGAACATTCAATCCCCTCCTTTCTCCTTGCACTAGCCAGGATAAGGGAGGGGGGATTCTGTGAGCTCACTAGAGCGTGTGTGTCTACACCAATTTTGCAGCATAAAGCAATGTGGTTGCTTTGCCACATGCCAATGCTGCAATTTTTGGAATTGCTCCCTCTAGTGACCAGCACAGGGAAATGTTATAAATTAGAATCTAATTTATAATATTTCCTGACTTGTGAAAAAATGTAAAAAAAATAAGACAATGTCTAATCATGTATATTCTAACTGTTAAACGAAAAAAAATTCTAGTGACACATTCCCTTTAATCATGGCATGTCAAACAACCTTAGGGCGGATTCAGACGAACGTGTTTTGCGTTCGTGCCGGCCGGGTGGTTTTCACGCGGCTCGCGCGGACCTAGAGAAGTCTATGGGGCAGTGCAGACAGTCCGTGAGTTTTGCGCAGCGTTAGTCCGCTGCGTAAACTTGCGACATGTTCTATGTGTCGGCGTCTTTCGCGCATTACACACCTATTGAAGTCAATGGGTGCGTGAAAATCACGCATGCCCCACGGAAGCACTTCCGTGGGACAAGCGTTATTCGCGCAATAACAGTAATAGAATGAATGTAAACAGAAAAGGACCACGTGCTTTTCTGTTTACAAACATCCAAATGGAGTGTCATAAAGATGGTGGCTGCGCGAAAAGCACGCAGCCGCGCATCCATATGAACAGGACACACGGAGCTGTCAAGTACCATTTGCGCACGCAAAACGCAGCGGTTTTTGCGTGTGCAAAAACGGCATGTTCATCTGAATCAGCCCTAACTGTTCCACCCTGCATTTGTATGTGCAATCGCAGGTATGGGAACTCCCATTAACAACTTTTGCCCAATCCCTGGTTACATAGGGCGGAGACAGCTCAAGGGAAATCCAGCCAATTAACCATTTGTTGCCCGAACTAAACAAAAGGTAAATATACACCAGTTTTGCTAATAAGTTTGAATAGCACATGTTATACCTATTCCAATGTGTTACACATAAACTTGAAATAGGGGGCCTAAAAGGATGTATAGTATCAGGTAAATATTTATATTGAATAAAACATTCTTGAAATATGTGTTTTTGTAGGGCTCTGTTCACACGGAGCTTTCTGCATGCAGGAAATTCTACCTGAAAAAAATCAATCAACTCCGTTTTTTTTGGGGGATAGTTATGCCTTGACGCCTTTATTTTGTGCGCATTTTGCAGCGTGTTAAAAACGTGGCAAAAAAAAACAACTCTTTGTGGACAGTGCCTAATTTGGTCAATATTCAAATGATTTTTATTTAAGTTTTTCAGACAAAGAAAACAAAAGGAGCATCAAAATCAACCCGGGCACATAATAGCAAAAGACATTGAGAAAAATCACAAGCCAAGATCACTCTGGATATTAGAAAGTATAAAAATTCAGCATAGGAGATTTTCAGTACAGTAGTTCCAATACCCGGTGAATTATGAGCAAATGAGCATGTTATGTTACATTAGACTAAGCATCTTCATGACGACAGTGTACATTAAATATGCAATTACAGATTATACATACAACAGCAACAACATGAACAGAAACAGTATAATTACTGTGAGCAAGCCTAAGGCGGAATTCACACGACAGGGTTTCCCGGCCGGGTGACGGCCGTTCATAAATCGGCCGTCACCCGGCTGCATTAGGAACAATAGACCCCTAATGGGGCTATTCACACGACCGATTTTTTGACAGGCCCTATTTTCGGCCGGGTGCCCGGCCCCCATAGAAGTCTATGGGGCCGGGTAATACACGGCCATCACCGGAATGTGTCCCGAGTGATGGCCGGGTCTACCGTCGCTCGCACACTCTCTCCTCACAGCGCAGAGTGCATGTGAGGAGGAGTGTATCCCATTCAGAAGAAGCGCTGTATGCTGGAGGTAACACTTTGGAGGTACTGCTGTAGCGAGGTCCCTGCTCTGCTATGTGCAGGGGTACTGTGTGGCAGGGCTGGGGTGTACAGCAGGTGGAAGGGGGCGCTGTGATGGCTCCCTTCCCAAATCTCCCTGGCACTGCGAATCAGCCTCCTTTCCGCCCTGGCGCTTCTTCAGGCGTCGCTACATCTATACCAGCCATAGCGGCTGCTAGCGGCGACACCTACCATGGCCGATGGCGCCGCTAGCAGCAGCTGTGGCTGCTACTGCTGTAGCTTCGTCCCTGCTCTATGTGCTAGCCCCACTTTAGCTCCCTGAAGGAGCGGAATCCCCGTGTGTTCGGGGATTCCGCTCCTGGACAGAGCGCTTGATGTCTCTGTCCATATATGGACAGTGACATCAGGGGAAACTCCTGAAGTGGAATCACCGGCCACATGGAGATTCCACTTCAGGAGTTGCCCCTGATGTCCCTATCCAGATATGGACAGAGACATCAAGCGCTCTGTCCAGGGGGACATACAAAATGTTCAAAACGAATGAAGTAAAAGAATGAACATTATTAGTAATAATAAGTAATAATAAGGTTGACTGGCAATCATGTGACCTTACTGGGTGTGTTTATAGTGGGTTGACTCAAAAAAACAATTGACAAATGAAATTCATCCGATTAAAAAACAGTCAGGGAAAAAAACGAATGCAAATCAGGTCGAAATCGGCCGGTAAAAATGGCAACACGGCCAGGAACGGAATCGGAACGGATGCAAACCGGATGCAAATCGGCCGAAAACGGACGATTTTCCCGGCCGACACTCGGACCCTGTCGTGTGAATGAGGCCTCACAGGGCTTCAGTTATTAAGATCCTGGGCAGAAAGTAGAGTTTGTCCAGGCTAACTGATATTTATGAAAAGACACAATCGAGAAATTCCCAAATGCAATTGCTTTTTGTTAAAGGGGGTGGGGTAATAGCGGGATTCACTGGTTAGTGACACCCACTATTACTACCGCCTTTATAAACAGGGTCACTAGGGTTATGCCTTTATGCTTATGCTTTAGCGGCTACTCAAGGAAATAAGACCATATAGTAAATAAAGGTAATATTTATTAACATACAGTAATCACTCTCATATGTATAATACAGTAACTAATCACAGTACAGTATAAACACGGTATCACAATCCTAATTATACCGCCACCCACTTACCTAAACATACATATGAATACAGTTACGTTACAACACAATACACATAAGTTACTTGTGATTCTCACACGCTCACTATCTCTATCCCACTCCCTCCTAATATAACTTTCCCTATACACTAAGGGTTAATACGGGATAAGGAGGAACAAGGGGAATGGGTTTCTGTGTACCTGGGGATGTGCAGGTCAAGGGTCACTGCAGGGTACTTAGGGCAGCAAGGGTGAACTTAGGGAACACAGGGTTACTCAGAGAAGCAAGGGTTAACTCTGGGACAGTAGGGACAGTACTCAGGGAGAGCAAGGGGTTAACTTAGGGACTCAGGGAAGCAAGGGTTAACTCAGGGAGAGCAAGGGGTTAACTCAGGGAAGCAAGGGTTAACTTACTCAGGGGGAGTAGGGACAGTACTCAGGGAGAGCAAGGGGTTAACTCGGACTCAGGGGAGCAAGGGTTAACTTACTCAGGGGGATTAGGGACAGTACTCAGGGAAGCAAGGGTTAACTCTGAGACAGTAGGGAAGAGTACTCAGGGAGAGAAAGGGGTTAACTCAGGGGGAGTAGGGACAGCACTCAGGGAGAGCAAGGGGTTAACTCAGGGACTCAGGGAAGCAAGAGTTAACTCTGGGACAGTAGGGACAGTACTCAGGGAGAGCAAGGGGTTAACTCAGGGAAGCAAGGGTTAATTCTGGGACAGTACTCAGGGAGAGCAAAGGCTTAACTCAGGGACTCAGGGGGAGTAGGGACAGCACTCAGGGAGAGCAAGGGGTTAACTCAGGGACAGTACTCAGGGAGAGCAAGGGGTTAACTCAGGGACTCAAAGATTACAGCAGGAGGAGACAGGGAGAGACAGGGTTAAGTGTAGCTATTGCTACACTTGATACTTAAGTGACTCTTGTTGGTGGAGCAAAGGCAGAAGCAGGAGCCGTAGCAGTTCGTTGGAGGAGAGAGAGGTCAGCCGTTCGTTCGTGGTGGGGAGGCAGGCAGGCAGATCTCAGCTGGTCTTCTGCTAGCTCCAGCTAGCTTCGGCTCCCGAGCATACCGACGCAGGGCTATTTAACCCTGTCGGTACGCTCGCAGCGGGGGATGTGGCGCTTTCCCCCGGCTAGCATGCGTCGGCATGGTGATAATGTATCACCAGCCGACTCATGAGCGCCCGCACGAGAATGTCCATGCGCGCGGTAGACTTTGAAATGGAGACAGGGGATAACTATCTCCTGTCTCCATGGTTACCAAACAAAGCAGGGCAATGCTAATTGTCCTGCTCTGCTTACAACCGCATTCATGACCAGGGCTGTTGTTGTTACGTTGTGCGACAGTAACAGGTAAAGTCATTGAGGGAAGGTACATTTCCCCTAGAATCCTGTCATATGTATCCTAGGCTCCAGGCCATTAGTAATTTTTGCAATCGAAAGCTCTAGCTTTCCAATCCTGGCTTAAGTAAAAGACGGGAAAAGGGCCTGGAGTTGGATTGGGGAAGAGTAGGACGGGTTCCCCAATCCCTAGTCCATCTCTGTTTGTAGGACAAGGCTGCTGCTTAATTAGCTGCACCTGCAGCCGGTATATAAAAAGGTGCAGACACAGTGTGTGAAGGACCCCTCCCCCCGACTCAGACCAGTGACTACTAAGTCTGGAGTAGTCTGTATTCTATGTGAGTAAAGACCTGTGTTACTTTGTGTCCAGTGCCTGGTAGGAAGGCACTTGGTATAGTTAGATAATATCTTGTTTAGTTAGTGCTTGGACGAGCAGGATTTATTTTGTATTTTGCCTTGTTGTACGAGAGGCTGTTTTCTTTGACAAGAATAAAACACAGGCAAAGCCCTGTTATGAACTTTAATGCACTGTGTCCATATCTCTGACTGCTAAGAAACCGTTGTACCAACCTCTCCTGATGCTAAACCCTCACATATGGTGGAGAATTCGGGTGCGGTCTTAAAGAGACATACACCTATTTAAAAGGACTTTTGCTGCTCAAAGCGGAAAATCGTTGCTAGGGGCAACAACACAATTCCCCCCCCCCCCCCCCCCGAGAGTGCTTGGAAGTGTATGTCTTGGGTGAAGGCGGCAACAGGGCTAGAAAATGAGACTGTTAAAATGGATGAAATACTTAAACAGCTGATTCAGGCTAATGTCAACCAGGGGAAGGTAAGCACAGCTCTGCAAGAAGCCAGCGCGACTCAGCGAATGGTGCATGAGGAAGCCATGCGTGCACAGGCTGAAACCAATATTCTGCTGGGTGAAGCCCACAGACTGGCCTTAAAAGAACAGCAGCAAATTAATCGCCATTTGCAAGACCAAATTCAGGCCTCAGTGGAGAGGTCAGCGGGGCCTCATGGTTTACGCCAAACCACTCGTGCAGCGGTACAGACATCTCTGCAGAAGATGGCACCCACCGACGACGTTGAGGCCTATCTCATGGTGTTTGATCGAGTGGCAGAACGAGAGAAGTTGTCTTCAGATCAGTGGGCAGCAGTGGTGGCACCTTTCCTAACCGGAGAGCCGCAAAAAGCGTACTTTGATCTCAATGAGCAGGATGCTCAGAGCAGGGTGTATAACCGAACGGCTAAAGTTAGAAATTTTAACCCTGGTGATCGAGTGTTGGTCTTAGTGCCAACCGTAGAAAGCAAATTTCTTGCTAGATGGCAAGGGCCGTATGAGATAATTGAAAAGGTGAGCGATGTAAATTATAAAGTTTACCAACCAGGTAAAAGGAAGACAGTGCAGTTATACCATGTAAACGTAATTAAGCCATGGAAAGACAGAGAGACCCTCGTGGCAGTAAGTACTCCCTATAGTCTTAACCCAGATTTGTATGTGTCAGAATCCCTCGCAAAACCACAGAAACAGGAGACAAAAGAGTTTGTGCAGAGAAACACAGACGTGTTTTCAGAACTGCCAGGACAGACTAGTATAATAAAACATGACATTGTGACCGAGCCTCAGGGTCGGGTCCACTTGAAACCCTACAGAGTCCCTGAAGCTCGCAGACAAGCCATATCTGAGGAGGTCAAGAAAATGCTAGACCTTGGTATTATTGAAGAATCAAAAAGTGAGCGGTCAAGTCCCATTGTATTGATTCCGAAACCAGATGGGTCATTACATTTCTATAACGACTTCCACAAGTTAAATGAGATGTCAAAGTTTGACGCATACCCACTGCCAAGAGTTGACGCGTTAATAGAGAGACTGGGCCATTCAAGGTATTTTTCAACACTTGATTTAACCAAAGGCTACTGGCAAGTACCCCTCACAGAGGGCGCCAAAGAGAAAACTGCGTTCATCACCCCGGATGGTCTTTTTCAATATATTTGTTTACCATTTGGGCTACATGGGGCTCCAGCGACCTTTCAAAGGTTAATGGACATAGTCCTCAAACCCCATCGTCGGTATGCTTCGGCATATCTGGACGACATTATAATCTTTAGTGATGACTGGGAAAGCCACTTACCAAAAGTACAAGCAGTACTAAACTCCCTCAGAGCCGCGGGGTTAACAGCAAACCCAAAGAAAAGTTCCTTAGGCTTGGAGGAAGCACGGTATCTGGGGTACATAATTGGGAGAGGGGTGATAAAGCCACAGGTCAACAAAGTTGAGGCTATCAAAAACTGGCCCCAGCCCTCAACCAAAAAGCAGGTCAGAGCTTTCCTAGGAATTGTAGGTTATTACCGCAGGTTCATTCCAAACTTTGCCAGCACAGCAGCGCCCCTGACAGATCTTACCAAGGGAAGTAAGTCTGTCATGGTCAAGTGGGACACAAAGGCTGAAAGCGCCTTTCAAGAGTTGAAACTGGCCCTGTGTAACCAACCAGTCTCAGTCACTCCTGACTTCAAAAAGGAGTTTGTTGTCCAAACTGATGCTTCTGATGTGGGGCTCGGAGCAGTTCTGTCACAAGAGGTGGGTGGTGAGGAACATCCTGTGACCTATTTAAGCAGAAAACTTACCCCGGCTGAGAAAAACTATAGCATAGTTGAATGTGAGTGCTTGGCAATTAAGTGGGCACTTGAGTCCCTGAGATATTATTTATTGGGTCGTCGGTTTAGGTTGGTTACAGACCACTCTCCTCTTACGTGGATGTGTCAAGCTAAAGAGAGAAATTCACAAGTTATACGGTGGTTTCTTACTTTGCAGAACTTCAAATATACTGTGGAACACAGGTCAGGAAAACTGCAGGGCAATGCTGACGCTTTGTCTAGGACACACTGCCTTGTAGCTAAATGTGTTCGATCCCACGGGCTCGAACAGAGGAAGAGGGTATGTGAGACAGTGACAGGTAAAGTCATTCAGGGAAGACTTAAGGAAAAGACGGGAAAAGGGCCTGGAGTTGGATTGGGGAAGAGCAGGACGGGTTCCCCAATCCCTAGTCCATCTCTGTTTGTAGGACAAGGCTGCTGCTCAATTAGCTGCACCTGCAGCCGGTATATAAAAAGGTGCAGACACAGTGTGTGAAGGACCCCTCCCCCCGACTCAGACCGGTGACTACTAAGTCTGGAGTAGTCTGTATTCTATGTGAGTAAAGACCTGTGTTACTTTGTGTCCAGTGCCTGGTAGGAAGGCACTTGGTATAGTTAGATAATATCTTGTTTAGTTAGTGCTCAGACGAGCAGGATTTATTTTGTATTTTGCCTTGTTGTACGAGAGGTTGTTTTCTTTGACAAGAATAAAACACAGGCAAAGCCCTGTTATGAACTTTAATGCACTGTGTCCCTGTCTTTGACTGCTAAGAAACCGTTGTACCAACCTCTCCTGATGCTAAACCCTCACAATATATATATAGGGACACTTCCCTTTACAATCCCCCTGTTGTCGGGGACTCGACAATGCAATTTGGGCAAGTGCTTGTGGGGTTCTATTTACCCCCTCAACCTCCCTGGTTACTGGTAATGGTCTGAGATGGAAGGAAGTATACTATTGGACCTAGATACTCGACATCAGCTTTCTCCTCAAGGACACCTTCCCGCCAGTCCTCTGACTCTGGAGTCTAGTGTCCAAAGAAACGAAACCTCAAAGTTCACAGAATGAAGATGAAATGAAATCTCCTAGTCCATAGAACGAAGTTGAGATAAAACTCACAGTCCATAGAACGAAGCCTCGAATCTCATCAGACGAAGTTGAAATGAAACCTTCATAGTCCATAGAACGAAGAAACCTTCATAGTCCATAGAACGGGGTTGAAATACACTCACAGTCCATAGTACGAAGCCTCAAAGCTCATCAAACGAACAAAGCTCATATGAAAACCTCAAAGTCCATGAACCGCAGATTTCTTGTTCTTTCTTGCTTGGAGTCTCTTCCTCTTGAGTGGCGTCAGCAGGTCTTTCCAGTGGCCGATCCAATTTTAGCATGCCGACCCATGTAAGGCTACTTGTGCCCTCATATGGTCAGCCTTGGAATGGCTTAGCCCGCCTTTCAACAACCTTTTGTACGTGATCCATTACTTTTCCAACTTTTCCCAGCATCTTGATTGAAGACGAAACAATCTTTGTGGGCCGATATCCAGGTCTATATCATGGCAGGTTATCATCCCCGGGGAGGAGGTGATGTCTTGGTACCCAGGAATCTACTGTGGGGTGGAGCATCGCCTTCCATTTCCCCTCTGACATTCAATCCATCATCATATTGACCATACCAGTTCTCAGGTTGAGGTGGCAAATACCTACAAGGGTGTGTGAATACCTTACCTGTCCCTAAGGGTTCCTACACAGTACCCAATTATACAAACAAAGTGAAAAATAACCAAACATACAAAAATATTCCCCCCCACACCATAGGTATATGTACATATAGAGATTCATGCTCAACCAGCATCTCTCACTACTACTCCATAAACACGTGCAAGGTACACATTCAAATGGGGTGACTACAGGCTGTAAATATATGCCCGCCTACACGTACACACTCACTCGCTGTGGGACGGGCACGTCCTCACTGAGTATGCCTATGTTGCAGACACATATCAACACCTAGAATGTCTATATGTACACCTTGAAAATTTTGTACGACCCATTGATTAAGATTTACACTTTACAAATATATATACACATACAATAATAAACAATTCTGGGTCGCAGGACTGTATCATTATGTCCTTCGTGGCTTTCTGCTTGACCTCATCTTATTTGGTCAGACAGTCCTTTCATTCGTCGGTACACGCAGAACAGTCAACGTACATAATCACCACAAGAGTGAGAAGGATTATCACTGGGTGGATGAGCAAGTTGAAGAAGGAAGTGGCCTTGGGACTATATCCGAACAAGCTCTCCCACCAAGACACTTCCGCGTCCGCCTCAAAGTTGTTCACAATTCCTGTGATCTTTTTAGTGTCATGTTCCAACTCAATAGTGGCTTGGTGTTGGGAATCTATCAGTTTCTCCACGACATCCTCTTCCTCATTGAAGTCTAGCAGGAGATTTCTTAGTTCGATGCCAAACCCAAAAGGAATCGTCAGGAGTCTCACAGGGGTGTCTGGACGGATGTCGAGCCTTTTTTCAGGTGTCACCGGAGTTCTTCCCTTCTGATCCGCCACATCAACGCCTAATACGGGATTAAGGGTACAGTATGCTTCTGGGAGGAGTATGCCTGTAATGTCGGGGTAGGGAGACAGACAAGTGAGCCCTAATCTACCCGCCACTCAGTCCCTGCCTACTTGCAACGACCTGCCCTAGGCGACGGGGTACAACTGGGCGAAGGTCCCTACACTCAATAGGTGCACGACAGACAAACAGACAAGGGTACAAAGAAGCCAGGGAAATGGGGAACTTGCCCACGGGGACACCGTGAGCAACAAGCGAAGTGAACGAGCCGAGTAAAACCAGGAGATGAGCGAGGTACAAAAACGCAGAGCAGAAGAGTGGTCAGTAAAGCCAAGGTCAAACACAAGCAGAGGATCAGTAGTTCAAGAAGCTGCAGCAGGGCCAGGTAACCAGCAGAGAAGAATCACAAGCAAAGGAGGAACAGGAAAGGCAGGTATAAATAGACAGAGGGCGGTAGCTTGCTCCGTCTGGCCAGCCTGTGATAGGCTCTCCCACTCCTAAGCCTGCCATCCTGGGTGGTGGAAGATGGAGTCAGTCTCACAGACATAGAAGCAGGTGCAGACTGATTACCTATGGGCGTCGACACAGAAGTTGTGTCTGGCAGATTCTTTACAGTACCCCCCTTTTATGAGGGGCCACCGGACCATTTCTAGGTGGACCTGGTTTATTGGGGAAACGAAGGTGGAACCTCCTAAGCAATACCCCAGCGTAAACATCCCGGGTGGGTACCCAAGTCCTCTCCTCAGGCCCGTATCCCCTCCAATGGACCAGGTACTGGAGGGAGCCTTGTACCATCCTGCTGTCCACAATCTTGGCCACCTCGAATTCTACCCCCTCAGGGGTGAGAACAGGGACCGGAGGTTTACTCGTGGGAGCCAAGGACAGGCAGCAGCGTTTCAGGAGGGAGGCATGAAACACGTTGTGTACTCGAAAAGACGGGGGCAACTCCAGTCGGAAGGAGACAGGGTTAAGGACTTCAATGACCTTGTGTGGCCATATAAACCGGGGAGCAAACTTATTGGACGGAACTTTAAGGCGCAAATTTTTGGACGATAGCCACACCAGATCCCCGACCACAAACAAGGGTTTAGCAGAACGTCTTCTATCTGCCTGAGTCTTTTGTATGCTCTGGGACGCCTCTAGGTTCTTCTGAACCTGGGCCCAGACTGTGCACAGTTCCCGATGAACGACATCTACCTCGGGATTGTTGGAACTACCAGGTGAAACGGAGGAGAACCGTGGATTAAACCCAAAATTACAGAAAAAGGGGGAGACCCCTGATGAGTTACTGACCCGGTTATTAAGGGAAAATTCGGCGAGGGGAATGAATGAGACCCAATCATATTGACAGTCAGAGATAAAACACCTTAAATATTGTTCTAGAGACTGATTAGTCCTCTCAGTTTGGCCATTAGTTTCAGGATGGAAGGCAGAGGAGAAGGACAGATCAATCTCCAACTTTTTACAGAAGGCTCTCCAAAACAATGAAACAAATTGTACCCCTCTGTCAGAAACAATATTCACAGGGACCCCATGGAGACGCAAGATGTGTTTGACAAACAAGGTAGCTAACGTCTTAGCATTGGGTAGTCTCTTGAGGGGCACAAAGTGGCACATCTTACTGAAGCGGTCAACTACAACCCACACCACCGACTTGCCTTGAGATGGAGGCAAATCGGTGATGAAATCCATGGAGATATGGGTCCAAGGTCTATGGGGAACGGGCAAAGAACATAGTAAGCCCGCTGGTCGGGACCTGGGAGTCTTGGACCTAGCACAAACTTCACAAGCGGCGATGTAGGCCTTAACGTCTTTGAGCAACCCAGGCCACCAAGAGTTTCTGGCAATGAGGTGCTTTGTACCCAGGATGCCTGGATTACCAGATAGTGCAGAGTCATGATTTTCCCTAAGTACTCTTAGCCGGAATTGCAGGGGAACAACCCGCTTGTTCTCAGGAAGGTTCCCGGGAGCTGAACCTTGATCAGCCGCAATTTCAGAGACTAAATCAGAATCAATAGAGGAAATTATTATACCTGGAGGCAAAACACAATCAGGATCTTCCTCCGAAGGAGGGCTGGCCATGAAGCTACGCGACAGTGCATCAGCCTTAATATTTTTAGACCCAGCCCTATAGGTGACCAAAAAGTTGAATCTGGTAAAAAATAACGCCCATCGAGCTTGTCTCGGGTTTAGCCTCCGGGTAGATTCTAGGAAAACCAGATTCTTGTGGTCGGTAAGGACCGTTACCTGGTGCCTAACCCCCTCCAGGAAGTGGCGACACTCTTCAAATGCCCATTTAATGGCTAAGAGTTCGCGGTTGCCAATATCATAGTTACTCTCAGTGGGCGAAAACTTCCTGGAGAAGTAGGCACAGGGGCGGAGATGGGTGAGGGACCTGGTACCCTGGGACAAGACAGCCCCCATTCCCATCTCGGACGCGTCAACCTCCACCATAAATGGCTCCATTTGGTTGGGCTGAACCAGCACTGGGGCCGAGATAAAGCACTTCTTAAGGACCTCAAAAGCCTGGACAGCCTCAGTAGGCCAGTGGAGGAGATCAGCACCTTTGCGAGTGAGATCCGTAAGAGGCTTGGCGATGACCGAGAAGTTAGCAATAAATCTCCTGTAATAATTAGCGAACCCCAGGAAGCACTGTAATGCCTTCAGGGAGGCAGGTTGGACCCATTCCGCCACAGCCTGGACCTTGGCGGGGTCCATGCGGAATTCATGAGGAGTGAGGATTTGACCCAAAAACGGTATCTCCTGCACGCCAAACACACATTTTTCAGTCTTAGCAAACAGTTTGTTTTCCCGAAGGGCCTGGAGCACCTTCCTGACATGCTCAATGTGGGAGGACCAGTCCTTGGAAAACACAAGTATGTCATCAAGGTACACTACAAGAAATACCCCCAGGTAGTCTCTTAAAACCGCGGGAGCATTACACAACCAAAAGGGCATGACGAGGTATTCGAAATGACCTTCAGTCGTGTTAAACGCAGTCTTCCACTCATCCCCCTCTTTGATGCGGATAAGGTTATAAGCCCCTCGTAGATCAAACTTAGAGAACCATTGGGCCCCCTGAACCTGATTGAAGAGATCAGGAATCAAAGGAAGGGGATACTGGTTCCTTACAGTGACCTTATTCAAGTTTCGGTAGTCAATGCATGGCCTAAGACCACCATCCTTCTTCCCTACGAAGAAGAAGCCAGCACCTACCGGAGAAGTAGAGGGGCGAATGCAACCCTTGGCCAGGCATTCCTGGATATACTCTCTCATGGCTTCACGTTCGGGACAAGAGAGATTAAATATCCTACCCTTAGGGAGCTTAGCTCCTGGTACCAAATCAATTGCGCAATCGTATTCTCTATGAGGTGGTAACAATTCGGAGGCCTCTTTAGAGTAAACATCAGCGAAGTCCTGAACAAACTCAGGTAGAGTGTTCACCTCCTCAGGGAGAGAAATAGAATTAACAGAAAAATATGACGTCATGCATTCATTACCCCATTTGGTAAGATCCCCAGTATTCCAGTCAAACGTGGGATTATGCAACTGCAACCAGGGAAGGCCTAAAACCAAATCGGACGATAATCCCTGCATCACCAGTACAGAGCACTGCTCCAAATGCATGGAGCCAACAAGGAGTTCAAAAACAGGGGTATGCTGTGTAAAATAACCATTAGCAAGAGGAGTGGAGTCGATACCCACTACCGGGACAGGTTTAGGCAAATCAATCAATGGCATAGCTAGAGACATAGCAAATTCCACAGACATAATATTAGCAGAAGACCCTGAATCCACGAAGGCACTGCCGGTAGCAGACCTACCACCAAAAGAGACCTGAAACGGAAGCAAGATCTTATTAGGTTTCATCTTTACGGGAAATACCTGTGCGCCCAAGTGACCTCCCCGATGGTCACTTAGGCGCAGAAGTTCTTCCGGCTGCTTATTCTTGCGCCTAGGACATTTGTTCACTTGATGCTTGTCATCCCCACAGTAGAAGCAGAGACCATTCTTCCTGAGGAACTCTCTACGTTGTTGGGGGGACACGGAGGCCCCGAGTTGCATAGGTACCTCCGAGTCTTCCGTGGAAGAATGAAGCAACGGAACCTCGGGAGGCATCATGGGGGAGTCAGAGGAGAAAACACAAACACGTTCAAGTCGTCGTTCCCTGAGACGTCGGTCAAGTCGTACCGCTAAAGCCATAACCTCATCTAGGGAGTCAGAAGAGGGATAGCTAACTAGCAGGTCCTTCAGGGCATTCGACAGACCCAACCTAAACTGGCACCTTAAGGCAGGGTCATTCCACCGAGATGCTATGCACCACTTCCTAAAGTCAGAGCAATACTCCTCAACAGGTCTCTTACCCTGACGTAAGGTCACCAGCTGACTCTCGGCAAAGGCAGTCCTGTCAGTCTCGTCATAAATGAGTCCGAGAGCAGAAAAGAAAAGATCAACGGAGGAAAGTTCAGGGGCGTCAGGAGCCAAGGAGAAGGCCCATTCTTGGGGCCCTTCCTGGAGCCGGGACAAAATTATACCCACCCGCTGGCTCTCAGAACTTGAGTAGTGGGGCTTTAAACGAAAATAGAGCCTACAACTCTCCCAAAAGGAGAGAAAAGTCTTCCGGTCCCCTGAGAACCGGTCAGGCAACTTGAGGTGGGGTTCAAGAGGTGAGGTGAGGGGCACTACCATGGTAGCATCAGACTGGTTGACCCTCTGAGCCAGGGCCTGGACCTGTAGGGAGAGACCCTGCTGAACCAGGGTCTCAAGGGGGTCCATAGTAGTGTGAGGGACCAGGGTAGAGTAGGTATATGGGCTTGTGATTATGTAATTACAGGGTAAGGAAACAGACAAGTGAGCCCTAATCTACCCGCCACTCAGTCCCTGCCTACTTGCAACGACCCGCCCTAGGCGACGGGGTACAACTGGGCGACGGTCCCTACGCTCAATAAGTGCCCAACAGACAAACAGACAAGGGTACACAGAAGCAAGGGAAAAGGGGCAGTTGCCCACGGCAACACCGCAAGCAACAAGAGTGGTGAACGAGCCGAGTCAAACCAGGAGTGTACGAGGTACCAAACGCAGAGCAGGAGAGTAGTGAACAAGCCGAGTCAAGCCAGGAGTGTACGAGGTACCAAACGCAGAGCAGGAGAGTAGTCAGTAAGCCAGGGTCGATATGAATCAGGGTCAAATGGTTAAAGAAGCTGGAGCAGGGCCAGGAAACAAAACAAAAATCACAAGCAAGGAGGAACAGGAAAGGCAGGGATAAATAGACAGAGGGCGGGAGCTAGCTCCGTCTGGCCAGGCTGCGATAGGCTCTCCCACTCCTAAGCCTGCCATCCTGAGTGGTGGAAGATGGAGTCAGTCTCACAGACATAGAAGCAGGTGCAGGCTGATTACCTATGGGCGTGGATACAGACGCTGTGCCTGGCAGATCCTTAACACCAGCAGAGAAGAATCACAAGCAAAGGAGGAACAGGAAAGGCAGGTATAAATAGACAGAGGGCGGGAGCTAGCTCCGTCTGGCCAGGCTGTGATAGGCTCTCCCACTCCTAAGCCTGCCATCCTGGGTGGTGGAAGATGGAGTCAGTCTCACAGACATAGAAGCAGGTGCAGACTGATTACCTATGGGCGTCGACACAGAAGTTGTGGCTGGCAGATCCTTTACATTGCCTCTTTCAGAGCAGTTAGTCGCGTGGCATTCTGCATTAGATACCAACACCAATATCCTTGACCCATGTCTTGAGGAGGGCATTGGATTAGCCTTCATATCACAGGACCCCTCGGTATCCCAATACTGGTGTAGGTCAGGATATCCGAGGGGAGCTGTGGATGGAGCACTGTTTTTGTGTTTCCTTACAATTCTCAGGTTTGTGGAACTATATCCCTGTCTTACCAAACCCATTATCTTAAAATCAAGATATGGGTGTAATGCCAGGGTTACCACCCCCTGTCCAAAGTTTCCTAACTCCAGTTAAACACAAAAGAATCAGCCATACTGTTATTCGCTGTATTTAATTGCACTCGCATTAGGCCTCAGAGGAAGTTGTGTTTCCTGTCTGAACCCCCCAGGTCTAGGTGCACAGAATAACATAAAACACTACACCGTGAACTTATGTTACCTGTTCGCACCACCCAACCTGAGTTCACAGTATAATAACAACTTCAACGTTATCCCAATAGAGAGCAATTAAAACATTGGGCGCAAATACACCACTATCCAATGGTTGATACTCCAGTTGTTTTCCTGCAGTGGTTTTCTAATTATGCATTATAAATACAGGCAACACCCATATAGTATAAATACTTATTACTGATAACCAGGGATATACCACAATAGAATATGTGAAAGAACCACGAAATAAAAACACAAATGAAAACAAACGGACAACTGGGGACAAACACAACAGACCATAAACAACCATTACAGACGTAACACCAGACTGAACATGCAATTTATGGCCAACTTCCTAAACTCCTCCCTAGTTGTGGTTGGTCATTTAGACCCTTGAGCATGTGTCGTAGCACATAAGGCTGTAAGGAGACTCTTATGCAGCCATTTTGTCTAAACCCACGTATTGCTCTGACGTGGCCATTTTCTAGTGCCATTTCACTGGGCTTTCCGTGGGTGCTTATGCCGTGGCAGTTCCTCACAATATGTCCCATCTGACCACATTTAAAGCATTTAACAGGACCACATTTCTTTGTACTCAAAGACTCGCAGTACTTCGCAATGTGGCCTGATCCGGCACATGCAAAACATTTAACAGTACATGCTCTGCTGGACTTAGGGCAGTCAGCAGTGCATGATCTCTTAAAGTTCTGCATAGCTAGGGACGCACTTCTAAATATCGTACGCTTATATCTGCTTAACACTTTCGTAACAATGTTACCTTCAGGATTCCGGATGGGGTCGCGAATTGTGACATCTGAGCCATCACTCTTACTACTCCCCCTTTTTTGCCCTGTAGAGGGCAAACTTACAGCAGAATCAGGCCTTGAAAAAGACAATGCCGGTAACATTTTTGAGAAATCTTTTATGATGTTTTGCATACTGGCAATCAATTGTAACCTAGTAGCAAGCTCATTATTCAACTTGCCAATGATGGCATCCGTAGATGCTGCCTTAACCTTAAATGCATTGATCACAGCATAAGACCCAGTCAGCTGTGCATCAATATCATCACCACGATTTCTCAAATCTATCACCTGCGATTCCAGCATGCAAATTTGCTGATCTCTACATTTGGCATTCTCTGCCAGTTGTGTCTGAAAATCACAAACCTGCTTCACATTGTTGGCGCAACAATGGCAGTGAAGATTTGGGGAATCACTCTTCATTTCTGAGTGATCAGGCTTCCACGTCTCCTCATACACACAGATTAATTTAGCGAGCATGTGGAGACGTTTGGAGGTTTTGTTAAGAACACTCCTCTTGCTAATACACAACTTATCATGTGTATAAGCCTCGTCCAGCAGAGTGGACTACAGCATTCCTGCTGACTTGTATGTCGTGGGTGTTACTGGATTAAATTTACTGTTTTTGGCGAGAAGTCCATACTCACTGTTCCAGAAGTCATCTCCGTCTGCGTTGTCCTCCTTGTCACCCGCTGTTTTGAAAAAGGTCCTTTTCTTCCGGAATGCCTTTTCCAGATCAGCTGGACTTCACCGGAAGAACACTGACGTTGATACTTCTGCAAACTCTTTTGTATAAGTTGCTCGCTCGCCCGACGATTCATCGCTGTAGAGAAGCACGGCGCGAAGCAAAATAAAAGACGTTAATACCTCAGAAAATAAAACAAAAAACAATAGGTTCGCTGATCATTTGTATCCTGAACTTCAAAAAGGTCTAGGCGCACAGTATAACTCAACACTACACCGTGTACGTACGTTACCTCTCCACGCCTCGCCGCCTATCTGCAGTTCACGTTTTAACACAACTTTATTGTACAAAAGACAGAAATAAATTGAAAGCAGTATGGGCTGGCTCGCCAATGTTAAAGGGGGTGACATATAAATACATATACATATATATACACATATAGTCTCCTGGCTGGCTCGCCAATGTTAAAGGGGGTGGGGTAATAGCGGGATTCACTGGTTAGTGACACCCACTATTACTACCGCCTTTATAAACAGGGTCACTAGGGTTATGCCTAGTTCCCCTACCTTTTCCTTATACGAACGTCGATCTAATTGCTTTAGCGGCTACTCAAGGGAATAAGACCGTATAGTAAATAAAGGTAATATTTATTAACATACAGTAATCACTCTCATATGTATAATACAGTAACTAATCACAGTACAGTATAAACACGGTATCACAATCCTAATTATACCGCCACCCACTTGCCTAAACATACATATGAATACAGTTACGTTACAACACAATACACATAAGTTACTTGTGATTCTCACACGCTCACTATCTCTATCCCACTCCCTCCTAATATAACTTTCCCTATACACTAAGGGTTAATACGGGATAAGGAAGAACAAGGGGAATGGGTTTCTGTGTACCTGGGGTTGTGCAGGTCAAGGGTCACTGCAGGGCACTTAGGGCAGCAAGGGTGAACTTAGGGAACACAGGGTTACTCAGAGAAGCAAGGGTTAACTCTGGGACAGTAGGGACAGTACTCAGGGAGAGAAAGGGGTTAACTTAGGGACTCAGGGAAGCAAGGGTTAACTTAGGGAGAGCAAGGGGTTAACTCAGGGAAGCAAGGGTTTACTTACTCAGGGGGAGTAGGGACAGTACTCAGGGAGAGCAAGAGGTTAACTCAGGGACTCAGGGAAGCAAGGGTTAACTTACTCAGGGGGAGTAGGGACAGTACTCAGGGAGAGCAAGGGGTTAACTCATCGAAGCAAGGGTTAACTCTGGGACAGTAGGGACAGTACTCAGGGAGAGCAAGGGGTTAACTCAGGGAAGCAAGGGTTAACTCTGGGACAGTAGGGACAGTACTCAGGGAGAGCAAGGGGTTAACTCAGGGACTCACACTTCCCTTTACACTTTTTCATATACATAAGTAGTGTTGATTAACGAAAGGAGTTCTGAAAGTACTGGAGCGTCAGTTTTTTTCCAATATCTGGTTACCACAAGTTTAGCCATCACTAGAATTTTACATAAAAGTCGTCTATGAAACCATGGGACATTGTCCAACTCCAGGAGCAGTAAAGAGAATTGTGGGGTACGTGGGACTTTCATAGAAAATAAACCGTCAATAAGATTAAACACTTCCGCCCAATATTGCTGTAGAAGTGGACAGCCCCATAGGATATGGGTAAGAGAGCCGATGTTTCCACAATTCCGCCAACACAATGCGGTAGAATTTGGGTACATAATATGCAAACGCTCTGGCGTATAATACCATCTGAAAAGCGATTTATTAGCCGCTTCCAGATGCGAGACACACTTAAGAAAAATATTTATCCATTATAAGGCCAAAGACCAGTGTTTATCTGTTCCCTTTCACAATTCCCTTTCACAATGAACAATTGGGGTCGTTTTTTCAAAAACAGAAACGGAAGACATAGAGCCATAAATATGTTTTAGGCGTTTCGTTCCTTTTGCAAAACTATTCAGTAGCGTCATATTCCCTTGGAATGTAAGATCCATATGATTATCTTTGACTCTAATATACCTAAACAGTTCGGTCCGGGGGATAGAAAAAGACGTCATCAAGTCTTCAAAACTCAACAAAGTATTATTATTAAAAAGTTGGTCACACGTCGTAATATCATGCGATTTCCAAGTCCCAAGGTCCATATCAATAATGGCCAATTCTAAAAAATCAAATGGAACATACGACCTAGGTATAGGTAAACGAAGTGAGGAATTCACATGCATGTGTGTCCAACAAGTCAGAGTTGCTGAAGTGAGTGGAGGTGGAGACAGCCTCTCTGGAAGTGGTAACCATGCAAGTGGTAGGAGCAACAGGGCCTTTAGGCGTCTCGCTCCCAAGTAAGACGCTTCAATATGCACCCAATGTTTTGAAACATCTTCATTCCACCCAAACACCGCTTGAGCAGCCAAGGTTGCCACATAATAGTTATGTAGATGAGGAACACCCAAACCCCCTGAATTCTGAGCTTTAAACAGTACATGAGTGTCAATTCTCGGTCTTTTCTTTGCCCAAATGAAGGGCATTAAAGTACGGGTGTTGCGAAAAAAAAAATTTTTATATCAATTTGCTTTTAGTGTTTTATTAAAATACATTTTATTTATTTGTGTGTTTGTGTTTTACTTTTTTTTTTTTCTAACTTTTACTTCACTATGGGGGCTGCCATTTTTTTTTTTCATCTCTGTATGTGTCGATTAACGACACATACAGAGATGGAATACAGCACATGAATCCCCATAGAGAATGCGAACGGGAGCCGTTCCATTCACTATGGTGTACGCCGTCTGTCACAGTCCAAATGGAAGGTCTTCGGCTGAGCGACATCCGGCGCCATTTTCTTGTGGACTGGAAGCCGCGGCCGGACAGTAAGATGACTAGTTCCGGTCGCGGCTTCCGGACATGTGTTCAGAAGCGAGCGGAGGGAGCGGACGGACCGGAGGGAGCGGCGGCGGCAGGAGCAGGTAAGTTATTTCTGTGTATGTACGAGTTTTAGTGTGTGATTACCACTGTATGTAAGCCTACTACACTGTGCATTCCCACAAACAATGGCGTCACACTGTGTAGGCGGTTTGAACATGCAATCCCCTCCTTTCTCCTGGCACTAGCCAGGATAAAGGAGGGGGGATTGTTTGAGGCCACTAGAGCGAGTGTGTCTTCTCAAATTTTCCAGCATAAAGCAATATGGTTGCTTTACCACATGCCAATGCTGCAATTTTGGGAACTGCTCCCTCTAGAATCTAATTTATAATGTTTTCTGACCTGTTGAAAAAAATTAAAAAAATTAGAACAATGTCTAATCATGTATTTACTAACTGTTTAACTAAATAAAAAATTCTAGCGACACATTCCCTTTAATATACGTTGAATTTAAATAGGATGTGGGGAGCGATATAGGGAGAGTCCTAAACAGGTATACAGTGAAGGAAATAAGTATTTGATCCCTTGCTGATTTTGTAAGTTTGCCCACTGTCAAAGACATGAACAGTCTAGAATTTTTAGGCTAGGTTACTTTTACCAGTGAGAGATAGATTATATTTTAAAAAAAAAGGAAAATCACATAGTCAAATATATATATATATTTATTTGCATTGTGCACAGAGAAATAAGTATTTGATCCCCTACCAACCATTACGAGTTCAGCCTCCTCCAGACCAGTTACACGCTGCAAATCAACTTGGTGCCTGCGTTAAAGACAGCTGTCTTAAATGGTCACCTGTATAAAAGACTCCTGTCCACAGACTCAATTAATCAGTCTGACTCTAACCTCTACAACATGGGCAAGACCAAAGAGCTTTCTAAGGATGTCAGGGACAAGATCATAAACCTGCACAAGGCTGGAATGGGCTACAAAACCATAAGTAACACGCTGGGTGAGAAGGAGACAACTATTGGTGCAATAGTAAGAAAATGGAAGACATACAAAATGACTGTCAATCGACATCTATCTGGGGCTCCATGCAAAATCTCACCTCGTGGGGTATCCTTGATGCTGAGGAAGGTGAGAGCTCAGCCGAAAACTACACGGGGGGAACTTGTTAATGATCTCAAGGCAGCTGGGACCACAGTCACCAAGAAAACCATTGGTAACACATTACGCCGTAATGGATTAAAATCCTGCAGTGCCCGCAAGGTCCCCCTGCTCAAGCAGGCACATGTACAGGCCCGTCTGAAGTTTGAAAATGAACATCTGGATGATTCTGAGAGTGATTGGGAGAAGGTGCTGTGGTCAGATGAGACTAAAATTGAGCTCTTTGGCATTAACTCAACTCGCCGTGTTTGGCGGAAGAGAAATGCTGCTTATGACCCAAAGAACACCGTCCCCACTGTCAAGCATGGAGGTGGAAACATTATGTTTTGGGGGTGTTTCTCTGCTAAGGGCACAGGACTACTTCACCGCATCAATGGGAGAATGGATGGAGCCATCTACCATCAAATCCTGAGTGACAACCTCCTTCCCTCCACCAGGACATTAAAAATGGCTCGTGGCTGGGTCTTCCAGCACGACAATGACCCGAAACATACAGCCAAGGCAACTAAGGAGTGGCTCAAAAAGAAGCACATTAAGGTCATGGAGTGGCCTTGCCAGTCTCCAGACCTTATTCCCATCGAAAACTTATGGAGGGAGCTGAAGATCCGAGTTGCCAAGCGACAGCCTCGAAATCTTAATGATTTACAGATGATCTGCAAAGAGTAGTGGGCCAAAATTCCATCTAACATGTGTGCAAACCTCATCATCAACTACAAAAAACGTCTAACTGCTGTGCTTGCCAACAAGGGTTTTGCCACCAAGTATTAAGTCTTGTTTGCCAAAGGGATCAAATACTTACTTCTCTGTGCAAAATGCAAATAAATATATATAATTTTGACAATGTGATTTTCTGTTTTTTTTTAAATATAATCTATCTCTCACTGGTAAAATTAACCTAGCCTAAAAATTCTAGACTGTTCATGACTTTGACAGTGGGCAAACTTACAAAATCAGCAAGGGATCAAATACTTATTTCCTTCACTGTAATAGCTTTGGCAGCAAAAGCATTTTAAACGCTGCGATTCTGCCCAACCAAGAGACCTCCACCTTTAGGCCTTATTCACACTGATGTGTCCGTTTTGCGCGCGCAAAAAACGGTGCGTTTTGCGCGCGCAAAAGGTCCGGGTGGCATCAGCATATGGTGCGAGTCTGCATGATTTTCGCGCAGCCGGCATCATTATGACACTCTGTATATATGTTTACAAACAGAAAAGCATGTGGTGCTTTTCTGTTTTCATTCATTCTTTTTATTACTGTTGCACGAATCACGCGCGGCACCCGGAAGTGCTTCCGTGTGCCGTGCGCGATTTGCGCGCACCCATTGACTTCAATGGGTGCGTGCTGCGCGAAACACGGGCAAGTATAGGACACGTCGTGAGTTTTACGCAGCGCACATATGCTGCGTGAAATTCACTGACAGTCTGAACGGCCCCATTCACTAACATAGGTCCTTGCGACGTGCGTGAAAATCACGCGCGTAGCACGAATGTATGACGGGTTCGTGTAAATAAGGCCTTAGAATTCTATCAATCTCAGCCTGAATCACCGTATTAAGAGGAACGTAGTTTGCTCCAAATAGATCTCTATGGTTTTTAGTCAATTTAAGGCCCAAATATGTGATCTCTGACATGTTCCAAACAAAATTAGATTTAGATTGAAGAAAATGTAGGGAGGACATAGATAAATTCAAGGGAAGAATCTGTGATTTCTGTGTATTAACTTTATAAAGAGATACTCTACTGAAATTTATTATGCATTCCATAGCTGCTTCTAAAGAGGTCTCCGGATTGGACAAAGACAAAATGACATAATTCGCATATAATGATATAATATGTGTCCTCGACCCTATTTTAATGCCATGGACCGCCCTATGTAATCTGAGAAGTTGAGCTAACGGTTCCATAGAAAGCACGAATATAAGGGGTGACAAAAGGCAACCCTGTCTAGTTCCATTCGTAATTCTAAAACCTGTAGATAGTACCCCATTCGTATAAATTTTTGCAGAGGGATCTGAGTATAAGGCTTGTATAGCCGAAATAATGACACCTGAAAACCCAATTTTCCACAGAGTCGAGATAGCATACAACCAGGAAATACGGTCAAACGCTTTCTCCGCGTCCAATGCAAGCAAAACAGAAGGAATGTGGTTTCGTTCAATGTGTAGCAGACCAATTATTCTTCTGGTGTTATCTGAGCCTTGTCGGCCTTTTATAAAACCGGTCTGGTCATCTACTATTAAGTAGGGCAAAAGAGGGGACAGTCTATTCGCAATTATTTTAGCGTATAATTTCAAATAAATGTTAAGTAAGGAAATTGGTCTAAAATTTTGAGGTTGGAAAAATCTGTATAAATATGGCAAAAAGATTTCTCTAAGAGATTTATAGTACGCGTTTGTGAGGCCGTCTGGACCAGGTGCTTTGTCCGGGGGCAACTTAAGTATTATATCGTTAATTTCTGACATCGGGGCATTCAGAGTGTGTAATTGATCTGCTGTTAGTTTGGATAGGGGAATGTTCTCCAGAAAAGCTTGAATGTCTTCTGTATTTGGATGTGATACAATCGGATCGTTATTTAAATTATACAAAGTTTCATTAAAAAAAACTTAAAGCGATCAGCTATGAGTACCGGATGGGAGATTTGTTTTTGTGTGGTAGGGTCGAGTAAAAAGGGGATTCTAGTTTTTTGACGCTGTTGTTTAAGCAGGGAAGCCAGCAACTTTCCCGCTTTATTATTTTGTGAATAATAACGTATTTTCGTTTTACGCAACTTTTTCTCATACTCAGAGACCATAGCTAATCTCAGGTCTTGATGAAAGCTATGTAAACTCGCGGCTTGTTGTGCTGATGGAGCGAACTTATTTATCCTTTCTAGCTTGTAGATTTGTTCTGCAAGGTTAGTAATAATGGCCTTCCGTTGTTTCTTTTCTATATGACCCATACGGATCAGGGACCTCTTACGTATGCTTTGTGAGTGTTCCACAGCTAATTAATATGTATCCCCCCCCCAGTATCATTAGATGAAAATAATTCATTAACCCTTTAACGACCGATGATGAAAATGAACGTCATAGTCGGCTGCTAGATCGCGCACCATGACGTTCATTTTCGTCAGTATTTCAAACTGTCACTCTGTGTATACACAGAGTGACAGGCCCGCGCTGACAGCTGTCCTAGACCGGCCACACATCTATGAATTATTATTTATTTACCGCATTATTATACCCTCTTATTATGCCCTGATGTACACCGCACAGCTTACATATGCCCCCAAATTATAAACTGAAATACCAGCAATACCCCAAACAAAACTACTACCAAGCAAAATCTGTGCTCCAAAAGCAAAATGGCGCTCCCTCCCTTCTGAGCCTTCAGCGTGCCCAAGCAGCAGTTTGCGCCCACACATATGGCATCGCCATACCCGAGAAAACCCGCTTAACGTTTTATGAGGTATTTGTCTTCTGTGGCACAAACTGGGTACAACATATTATGCACTAAAATGGCATCCGCTGTGCATTAATCCCTTTGCGCACTATGACTTAATTGCCCGTCATGGTGCGGCGGTTGATGTATGGAGCCGGCTCACGTGCTGTGCCCGCTCCATACACTGCGGGTGTCAGCTGTGTATTGCAGCTGACACCCGGGACTAACGGACAGGTACAGCGATCGCTCTGTTACAGAAGCCTGTAAGAATAACAATATATTGCAATACATTAGTATTGCAGTGTATTGTACCAGTGATCCAATGATCGCTGGATCAAGTCCCCTAAAGGGATTGATTAATAAAATGTGTAGAAGAATTATAGTTATTAGTAGTGAGAATTTTTTTTTTTTAAGGTTAAAAAAAACAAACACCTTTTCCCATTTCTCTTCTAAAGTAATGTAAAAAAAATGATCAAAATTGGTATCGCTACGTCCGTAAAAGTCCGTACTATTAAAATATACCATTATTTAATTTGCACATTGAACACCTTAAAAAAATGTAATAATTCAAACTGCCAAAATCGCAGTTTGTTTTTTTTTGTCACCTTCGCTCTAAAAAAAAAATGTAATACAACTTTTTAATTACTTTTTATGTACCAAAAAATGGTACCAATAAAAACTGCAGCTCCTCCCGCAAGAAATAAACCCTCACACCGCTCTATTGATGGAAAAATAAAAAAGTTATGGCTCTTGGAAGGCGGGGAGTGAAAATCTAAAATAAGAAAGCAAAAAATGGATCAGTCCTGAAAGGGTTAATTCATTTCTAATGAAAAAACGTATGACCACATGTGGGGTATTTCCGTACTTGGGAGAAATTGCTTTATTAAAAATGGTTGTTTTTTTCCTCCTTTATCCCTTGTGAAAATGAGAAAATTCAACGTTTTAGTGGAAAAAATGTTGATATTAATTTTCGCGCCCTAATTCTAATAAACTCTGCAAAAGACCGGTGGGGTCTAAATGCTCACTATACCTCTAGAAAAATTCCTTGAAGGTTTTTCCAAAATGGGGCCACTTTTGATGGGTTTCCACTGTTTTGGTCCCTCCAGTGCATTGCAAATGCGACAAGGCACCGAAAACCATTCCAGCAAAATCAGAAATCCAAATGGCGCTCCTTCCCTTCTGAGCCCTGCTGTGGGTCCAAACAGCAGTTTATTACCACATATGGGGTATTGTCGTAATCGGGAGACATTGCTTTACAAATGTTGGGGTGCATTTTCTTCGTTATTGCTTGTAAATATTAAAAATGTCTATGTTGTTTCAGAAAAAAAGTACATTTTAATTTTTACAGACTAATTCCAATATATTTAGCGAAAACCCTGTGTGGTCAAAATGCTCACTATACCCCTAGATAAATACCTTAAGGGGTCTAGTTTTCGAAATGGGGTAGTTTATGGGGAGTTTCTATCGTTCTGGTAGCTCAAAGCTTCTCCAAATGTACAGTGGGGCCTAAAACATAAAATATGAGTCCTGAAAGCCTCCGGGTGCTCTCTTCCTTTGGGGCCCTGCCGTGTGTCCAAACAACGCATTAGGGCCACAATGTGGGTATTTTTGAAAACAGGAGAAAGAGGGTGATAGATTTTGTGGTGTGTTTCTTCATTTTCATGTTCGCTTTACAAAGAAATCGGTCTTCAAACTAATACTTTTATGGAAAAAGTGAAAAATATTTTTTTCACCTGTTATGCATTAAATTTAGCAAAAAACTGTGAGGTCAAAATAATTACTATACACCTAAATAATTACGTAATGGGGTCTAGTTTTCTAAATGGGGTCGTTTATGGGGAGTTTCTATCGTTCTGGCATCTCAAAGCCTCTTCAAATGTACAGTGGGGCCTAAAACATTTTCAAGCAAAATATGAGTCCTGAAAGCCTTCGGGTGCTCCCTCCCTTTTGGGCCCTGCCGTGTGTCCAGTCAACGCATTAGGGCCACGATGTGGGTATTTTTGAAAACAGGAGAAACAGGGTGATAGATTTCGTGGTGTGTTTCTTCATTCTCATGGTTGCTTTACAAAGAAATTGGTCTTCAAACTGATACTTTTATGAAAAAAAGTGAATTCTTTTTTTCTTCACCTGCTATGTATTAAATTTAGCAAAAAACTGTGGTTATCAAAATATTTACTATACCCCTAGATAAATACCTTAAGGGGTCTAGTTTTCTAAATGGGGTCATTTGTGGGGGTTTCCATCACTCTGAGACCTATGAGCCTCTGAAAACCTGGCTTGGTGCAGGAAAACAAAATGTACTTCAAAATTTATAAAATTATTATTCAATATGTAAGTCCTCTAAATTTCTGAAAATTTATATTATTTTTTCAAAAGTGCTGCCAAAATAGAGTAAAGAGAAGGAAATATATATTTAATTTAAAAAAAAATTACAATATGTGTGTACATATGTGACATATTGCAGTTAAAAATAGGGAAAAATGGTAATTTTTACAAAAATTTCTTCCATTTTTCTATTTTTTTATGAATTTCCGCAAATTGCATCAGTCTACTTTTACCACTAAAATAAAGTACAACATGTGATGAAAAAACAATGTCAGAATTACTTGGATATTCAAAACTTTCACAGAGTTATTCTCTGATAAAGTCAGACATACCAGATTTGACAAATCTGGCTTGGTCATTAAGGTACAAACAGGCCCGGCCATTAAGGGGTTAAGATCTCTCACTATGTCTTGTTTATATTTAGAGTGGGCGAGGAGGAAAGGATTACCTCTCCAGACGAAGGTGCGGTTGGTGTTGTTATGTTCCTTCAGTATTAGGGTATGTGCACACACACTAATTACGGACGTAATTCGGGCGTTTTTGCCCCGAATTACGTCCGAAAAATGCGCCTCAATAGCGTTGACAAACATCTGCCAAATTGAAAGCAATGGGCAGACGTTTGTCTGTTCACACAAGGCGTATATTTACGCGCCGCTGTCAAATGACGGCGCGTAAATAGACGCCCGCATCAAAGAAGTGACCTGTCCCTTCTTGGGGCGTAATTGGAGCCGTTATTCATTGACACCAATGAATAGCAGCGCCAATTACGTCCATAATGGACGCGGCGTTAAAGCGCCTGCACATGCCGTTACGGCTGAAATTACGGGGATGTTTTCAGGAGGAAACATCCCCGTAATTTCAGCCGTTACGGACGCTGTCGTTTGAACATACCCTAAGAGTTATAGCCGCATGATCAGACCATGTAATACATTCAATAGTTCAATAAGAAACATATCAATTCTAGAATAACAGTTGCGTGGGCTAGAGTAAAATGAGAAATCCTTCTCTGTACCATGGTGGAACCTCCAGCTATCATACAACTCTTTACTCCAGCACAAGGACCGCAGCAATGGTTGATCAGCTCTGCTACTAGAAGTGGAGTCCAAAGCTGTGTCCATTACCATGTTAAAATCTCCACAAATGAGCAATTTGCTTGCCCTATACTTATCAAGTGTTCTAAATATTCTATGCAGGAATTGTATTTGATGTGTGTTCGGGACATATAAGTTTACTAACGTATAGTTTACATTGTTAATGAGACATACAAACACGATAAACCGACCATTGGGGTCTACGTGTAAATGCACCAATTGAAATGCTACCGTGTTCTTAATAGCAATTAGTACCCCTTTGGATTTTGTCCTGTAAAATGAGGATGAAAAATGAGGTGTAATGAGGATGAAAAATGTGCGGAAATCGTGGCACTTAACATGGTGGGCGTCCTTAGAGAGGAGGTGAGTCTCTTGTATGCAAAGGACATCACAAGTTAAGGCTTTAGCCTCTTTCCACATAAAGTTGCGTTTTTGGGGGGTGTTAAGCCCATTAATATTTTGAGATCCAAATTTAAGAGTCATTGGATACAATAAAAGGAGTGCTGCAGAACTAGACCCCTACCCCATTTTTTAAGGACATGTACAGACAAGGCAACTATGCAGAGGGAGTGAACCAGAAAACCATCTGTTACCATACCTGAGTACAAAAATATGAAGATGAGAGAAAATATTGGTATCAAAAGAACGTTTGTTCTGCCCAGAGAATTGCAATAATGAAAAGCCATGTATAAAGCACAGTATTCAACACAAAAATAATAGAAAACCACAAAATATAAAACAAGAAGCAGCAAAAGCTGGAAAACATATGTGAATGGGGGAAAAAAAGTCAGCATGCAGTCGATTCAAGATGGACGTTTTGTGCACCAACATTTTTTGTAACATATCCTCCACAAAGGCCTCTAAGTATCGTCAACGATACGTTGGGAACGTCGAGAGTTCTGGCGCCATTCTACCTCCACATGAGGTGGAGGTTGTGTCGTAGGTTTGGTCGGAGGATGAACTTTAATGTTCCATTGATGCAACAGCTTCAACCCATGTTCCAATGAACCGATGATGTGCATAGTATTAAGCCTTTTCGACCAGAAGTTTGTCTGGGAAACCCCATCTATACAGGATTTGACTTTCTCTGAGTGCCGTTGTTATGGGGAGCAAATTTCTACGCATTTGTAAAGTCGCTGTCGATAGATCAGTGAAGACTGAAATCATCCTAAATTGAGATGGTATCCTATCTTTCTTTCTGGTAGCTAAAACATCTCTTGGAACATCAGAAGCCAAATGTTTGGGTCTGGGTAGACGATGGATTCTGTCAATAATCAGATCCCTCTGGGAGCACTCCGGAAGAATGCTTTTAATAAATTCTTGTGCATAAGTGTGGAGATCTTGTGGGTTAATTTCCTCTGGAATACCCCGAAATGTTATGTTATTGCGCCATGATCTGTCTTCCATGTCTGCCAATTTAGCTTTGACCTGGGCCAATTCATCTGATATGTCGTAGTGCACATCTATCAAATCATTATGAGAGGAGGTAACTTCTCCCATTTTGTTTTCTAAATGATGAACTCTGTGTTCCACTTCTTGCACAGACGCAGATAGTGGGTTAATAAGGCTTGCCAAGCCTGTATGCAGAGATTGATGCAGAGCTTGTAACATATTCTTCATCATCAATTCAGTGACAGTGTTTTTTTTATTTTTATCAATTCTTTATTTGTAGAAAGAAAAAAAAAATCACAATATTTTGCATAGCAAAGGAGATAATGACATTTTAGATAAGCTCTACAAGTCATATGCCAGCAAATAACCGGTACATACACAAAATATACACAAGAGATGTAAGAAGCAAATACAGCAATATGAAGTACAGAGGAAACATAACATAAATGTAAAAACTATGTACAAAGGAGAGAATGAGAACTGGGCTCATTAACCCCTTCCCGACATTTGTCGTAAGTATACGACATGGAAAGCCAGTGCTTCCCGCAAAATGTCGTATACTTGCGACAAATGCTTGGCATCGGCTCAGAAGCTGAGTCGGTGACATCATCCCCGGATGTCAGCTGCATCTGACAGCTGACATCCTGCTGTAACGGCGGGGACCGAAGTTAGGTTCGATCCCCGCCATTAACCCCTTAAATGCAGCCGTCAAAAACTATAGCTACATTTAAGGTGTTTGCAGCTCATCGACACCCCAGCAATGAAATCGCCGGGGTGTCGGTTGCTGCAATGGCAACCGGAGGCCTAATACTGGCCTCCCGGTGTGCCTAGTACGGAAAACTTCCAGCTCCCGCCCTCAGGAGATGAGTCGGCGTCATCAGCGGTGGATATCAGCTGTATGTTACAGCTGACATCCACCTGTAACGGCAGGAACCGGAGCTAGCTTCGATCCCTGCCATTAATCCCTCAGATGCAGCGATTGGATGCGATCAATACATCTTTGTGGTTGCTAGAAGATCGGCAGCTGTGCCCTGCAATCGCACGACTGCCGACTGCTATTATGACACCAGGAGACCTAACAATGGCCTCTTGTTTGCCATTACGGAAGCCGATCAGGCCCCGCTCGGAGGCGAAGCCTAATCGGCTTGCTGTCAGTGAATGACTGACAGATCTAATACATTGCACTACGTAGGTAGTGCAATGTATTAGAAAAAAAATATCTGACATTTGGACCTTCAAGTCCCCTAGTGGGACTAAAGTAATGTGTAAAATAAAGTGATAAAAAAAGTGAAAAAAAAGTTGTAAAAAATTATAATACATATTTTAAGTAATAAAATAAAACACAATCGCCCCTTTTCTCTTATCAAGTCCTTTATTATTGAAAAAAACAAAATAAACCATACATATTTGGTATATTATTATGTTATTTATTCCACGTGGTGAATGGTGTAAAAAAAACAACGTAAAAAATTATGCCAGAATTTCAGTTTTTTGGTCACTTTGCCCTACAAAAATTGAAATAAAAAGTGATCAAAAAGTCGCATGTATTCAAAAATGGTGCCTATAAAAACTATAGCTCGTCTCGCAAAAAATAAGACCTCATACAGCTCCGTCGACTAAAAAATTAAAAAGTTATGGTTCTCATAACTTGGCGACAGAAAAAATACATTCTTTTTACAAAAGTATTGTGCAAAAAGTTGTAAAACATAAAAAAGTGCTATAAATTAGGTATTGCCGGAATTGTACGGACCCGCAGAATAAAGTTAGCATGTCATTTATAACGCATGGTCAACGCTGTATAAAAAAAAACCTAAAAAGCTATAGCAGAATTGCAGTTTTTTGGTCACCTTGCCTCGCAAAAAATAGGATAAAAAGTGATCAAAACGTCGCATGTACCCCAAAATGGTACCAATAATAAATACAGCTCAACCCGCAAAAAAACAGCCCTCATACCACTACGTCTATGAAAAAATAAAATTAGTTAAGGCTTCCATAAGTCAGGAAATAAAAAATATGCAGTTGTGCAGATCAGAGGGGAACTGTAAAGGATCTGCCAGGCACTGCTTCGGGGTTAACTCCCAGAACTAATCAGTCAGCACCTGAGTCTACATCCCTGAGACAGACACCAGCTTCCTCCACTCAGGCTGGCAGGCTTAGGAGTGGGAGAGCCTATCGCAACCTGGCCAGACTCAGCTAGCTCCCGCCCTCGGTCTATTTAAGCCTGCTCTTCCTGTCCATCTGTGCTTGTGAATTCTTTCCTTGTGGTTTCCTGGCCCAGCTACAGCTCCTGCTATTTTTGATCCTGCTTCATACAGACCCCGGCTTACCGACTACTCTTCTGCTTTTCGCTTTGTACCTCGCACTCTCCTGGCTTGACTCGGCTCGTTCACTACTCTATTGCTCACGGTGTTTCCGTGAGCAACTGCCTATTTCCCTTGCTTGTATTCCCTTGTTTGTTTGTCGTGTTTGTCATGCACTTACTGAGCGCAGGGACCGCCGCCCAGTTGTACCCCGTCGCCTAGGGCGGGTCGTTGCAAGTAGGCAGGGACAGAGTGGCGGGTAGATTAGGGCTCACTTGTCCGTTTCCCTACCCCCCACCATTACAGGAACATTTAGTCTGTTTCAAGAGGCGATTTATCGGGGCCCTAAAACTAGGGAACCAGGAGGGGGGGGCAAACATATCTGCTAGAAGCGAGGGTGCCCGTATTATACCAGGACAACACTTCCTAGCAAAATTCCCCATACTGCAAAGGTGCGGAATGTGGACCAAAAGGGGGATAAGTAAAGACACCGTTTATCAGTGCGACACCGGCCTGTGCAGAAATTATTGCTTCACAGCATAACACAAATCTATGGATTATTTTATTGTTTACCCCATTATTATACCACCTGACTATGCCCCTGATATACTCTGCCCAGCTTACATATGCCCCACATTATAAACTGAAACACCAGTAATACTCCAAACAAAACTACCACAAAGCAATATCCACACTCCAAAAGCCAAATGGCGCTCCAACCCTTCTGAGCCCTACAGTGTGCCCAAACAGCAGTTTGCTTCCACATATATGGAACCGCCATAGCCTGGAGAACCCCTTTAACAATTTTTGGGATGTGTGTCTCCAGTGGCATAAGCTTGGCACGACATACTTGCCACTTAATTGGCAATTCTGGGGAAGAATTTTTATTTTTACTTTGCACCATACGCAGCGCATTTATTTATGGAAAAGACCTGTGGAGTGAAAATGCTCACTACACCCCTTAATAAATGCCTTGAGGGGTGTAGTTTCTAAAATGGGGTCACTTCTGGGGGGTTTCTTTTATTATTTCCCATCTGAGCCTCTGCAATTGTGAACCAATTCTGTGTAAATCGCCAAATGAGGCCTCAATTTCGCATGGCATTCTCTCACTCCTGAGCCCTGTCAAATGTCCAGGCAAAAGATTAGGGCCCCATGTAGGGTGATTCTAAAACCAGGAAAAACAGCATAATAATTAGAGAGCTGTCTTGTTATGGTGGCACAAACTGGGCACCACATATTGGCATAACTATTGAAAAATCCCATTTTCACTCTGCAATATCGAGTGCACACTAATTTATGCAAAACACCTACGGGGTTAACATGCTCACTACACCCCTAGGTGAATACCTTGAGGGGTGTAGTTTCCAAAATGTGGGTCACTTTTGGGGGGTTTCCACTGTTTTGGTCCCACAGGGGTTTTGCAAATGCTACATAGCGACCAGAAACCAATCCAGCAAAATCTGTAGTCCGAAAGCCAAATGGCACTCCTTCCCTTCTGAGCCCTGCCATGTGCCCAAAAATTAGTTTATAACCACATATGGGGTATTGCCATACTCGGGAGAAATTGCTTAACAACTGTTGGGGTTCTTTTTCTGCTTTATTTTTTGAGAAAATGAAAAATTTTTCACTAAAGCTACGTCATTGTAAAAAAAATGTAATTTTTATTTTCACTGCCCAATTCAAATAAAATCTATGAAAAAGCTGTGGGGTCAAAATGCTCACTACACCCCTAGATTAAGTCCTCAAGGGGTGTAGTATCCCAAATGGAGTCCCTTTTGGGTAGTTTCCACTGTACTGGTACCTTAGGGGCTTTGCAAAAGCGACATGGTCTCAAGAAACCAATCCAGCAAAATCTGTGCTCCAAAAGCCAAATGCCGCTACTTCTCTTCTGTTCTTTGCCATGTGCCCAAACAGCAGTTTATAACCACATATGGGGTATTGCCATACTCAGGAGAAGATGCTTTACAAATGTTGTGGTTCTTTTTTTTCTTTATTTGTTGAGAAAATGAAAAATTTTGAGCTAAATTACATCTTATTGAAGAAAAAGGGATTGTTTTTATTTTCACTACCCAATTCTAATAATGATCACTACACCCGTAGATGAATTCTTCAAGGGGTCTAGTTTCCAAAATGGGGTGACTTTTTGGGCGCTTTCATTGTTTTGTCCCCTCAGGGGCTCTGCAAATGTGACATGGCCTCCGCAAACCATTCCTGCTAAATTTGAGCTCCAAAAGTCAAATGGCGCTCTTTCCCTTCTCAGCCCTGTCGTGTGTCCAAACAGTTGTTTATTACCACATGTGGGTTACTATTTTACTCGGGAGAAATTGCTTTACAAATTTAGAATGTGGATTTTCATTTTCATGGCCTACTTCCAAAAATGTCTGCAAAAAACCTGCGGTGTCAAAATGCTCACTATACCCCTAGATAATTTCCTCAAGGGGTGCAGTTTCCAAAATGGGTCCACTTGTGGGGGGTTTCCACTGTTTTGGTCCCTCAGGGGTTTGCAAATGCGGCATGGCCTCCGAAAACCATTCCTGCTAAATTTGAGCTCCAAATGCCAAATGGCTCTCTTTCCCTTCTAAGCCCTTCCGTGTGTCCAAACAGCCGTTTATGACCACATGTAGGGTATTGTTTTACTCGGGAGAAATTGCTCTACAAATGTTGTGGTGGTTTTTCTCCTTTAGTCCTTTTGGAAATTAAAAAAAATTAGCTAAACCTACATTTTATTTGAAAGAATGTAGATTTTCATTTTCATGGCCTACTTCCAAAAATTTCTGCAAAAAAACTGTCTGGTCAAAATGCTTACTATACCCCTAAAAAAATTCCTCGAGGAGTGTAGTTTCCCAAATTGGGTCACTTTTGGGGGGTTTCCACTGTTTTGGTACCACAAGAGCTCTTCAAAGCTGACATGGTGCCTAAAATATATTTTAATAGAAAGGAGTGTCCAAAATCCTCTAGTTGCTCCTTTACTTCTGAGGCCTGTGTTTCAGTCCATAAGCACACTAGAGCTACATGTGGGGTATTTCCTAAAACTGCAGAACCTGGGCAATAAATATTGAGTTGTGTTTCTCTGGTAAAACTTTGTGTTACAAAAACAATTGAGTAAAAATGAATTTCTGCAACAACAAAAAATTACATTTGTAAATTTCACCTCTAGTTTGGTTTAATTCCTGTGAAATGTCTAAAGGGTTAAGAAACTTTCTAAAGGCTGTTTTGAATACTTTGAGGGGTGAAGTTTTTAAAATGGGGTGACTTTTTGGAGGTTTCTAATATATAAGGCCCTAAAAGCCACTTCACAACTGAACTGGCCCCTGTGTGAGAAATTGCTGCTAAAGTTCTAAGCCTCGTAATGTCCTAGAAAAATAAAAGGATGTTCAAAAAATTTTGCCAATCTAAAGTAGACATGTGGGGGATGTTAATTAGCGACTATTAGGCTGGATTCACACGAGCATGTTCGGTCCGTAAAGGACGGAACGTATTTCGGCCGCAAGTCCAGGACTGAACACACTGCAGGGAGCCGGGCTCCTAGCTTCATAGTTATGTACGACGCTAGGAGTCCCTGCCTCGCTGCGGGACAACTGTCCCGTACTGTAATCATGTTTTCAGTATGGGGCAGTTCGGTCCGGGACTTGCGGACGAAATACGTTCCGTCCTTTACGGACCGAACATGCTTGTGTGAATCCAGCCTTATGTGTGGTATAACTGCCTGTCTTACAAGCAGATACATTTATATTTAGAAAAATGCTAAGTTTTGCAATTTTTCGCTAAATTTTGGTGTTTTTCAAATTTAAATACTGAATGTATTGAGCAAATTTTGCCAGTAACATAAAGTCCAATGTGTCGCGAGAAAACAATCTCAGAATCATTTGGATAGGTAAAAGTATTCCAAAGTTATTACCACATAAACTGAAACATGTCAGATTTGAAAAATGAGGCTCTTTCAGGAAGGTCAAAAGGGGCTAAAGAGGGAAGGGGTTAAAGACCATGCAAGTTAAGGGATTGAGAGACAATGGTAGAGAAACGGAGGAAGTAAGCAAGGGAATGGACTAGGTACATGGGGGAGGGTAAATCAATCCAAAGCAATAGCGTCCCTGGCAGCCTTCCAAGGACCCCAGGTCTTCTCAAATCTAGCATAATTCCTATCTTCCCAACTAGCAAGCTCCTCCAACCTACAGAGGTGATCAACCTTATCAACCCACATTCGAATAGAAGGTGGGTCAATAGACCTCCAATTAAAGGGGATAAGTAATTTTGCCGCGGTAATCATGAAAGTCACTAGATCATGTTTTGCGGGTTGAAGTGTTAAATCAGGTCTCCACAGGAGAACTAAAGCGGCTGACAAAGTCACATGTTTGTTGCAAACAGCTAGAAGGGAGTAGGAGATTGCCCCCCAGAAAGGAATAATCTTTGGACAGCTCCACCAGATGTGCGAGAGTGAACCAGTCTGGGCTCTGCACCGCCAACAAAGATCATCTGGGGAGAAACCTATTTTGAACAAAAATTCCGGGGTCCTATACCACCGAGTGAGGGTTTTAAAGGAGTTTTCGTGAACTCTCACACATCTAGTGAAACCATGAGAACCCCTGAGTATCTGGGTTAAGTTGGGTACGTCGATAATCATCCCCAATTCCACTTCCCACGCCTGAATGAAATTCGGTTTTCCGTATGCATGGACTTTATGAATCATGATGTCAGAATGGATTTTGGACAGTAATTTTTTAGGGGGTGAGGGGAAGCGGGTGAGAACGTCTAGCCAAGAAGCTGCAGGGAGAACAGGGAAGCTATTTTTGAAAGTTTTACAGGAGTGGCGAAAACCCAACAAGTGCAGAGAGTTAGTATGGTGCGATGGTAAAATGGATGAGACATCTGCGGAAATCAGGTCATCAAAGACCTCTGAAATGGGGATGCTCCCTAATGAGTCCCAGATGCCCTCCAGTGGGGGTCTACTGCCCAATATAATAGGGACCATACGCAAGGGGGCGTGCGGGGAAAACTGTGTGGGCGGATCTGAAGAGGCAAGATAGGAGCGAAAAGCTATTATAGTGCCTCTGGAGAGTTGGCTAATGTTTTTGGGAACAGGAAGGGGTGTGTAAATCACCCAATAAGTGGCGTTCGAGTGCGACATGGGGAGGATCTTCACTTCCTCTGCACAAGGAAACCCATCTACCTAAATGTGCCGCCTGATAGTAATAGAACGGGTCCAGCAGACCAGCCCCACCCTGGTGCGGTTGCAGAGACCGTGAACGATACGACAGTTTGGGGTGTTTTTTGGACCACAAGAAACGCGCAAACACTCTCCTTAATTTAATAAAAAAGGACAGGGGTAGGAAAATGGGTACTGCCTGAATTAAGTATAAGAATTTGTGGAGAATGTAGGTCTTAAGAAAGTTTTTCCTGCCCAACCAGGCCACAAAGGGTAAGGTTAGGCCGTCCAAGTGTGTTTGAATGTTTTTTAAAATGACCTAATAAAACTTGGAAACAGTTTCCATTTTATCTACACCAGCGCTGGACCCAACTCTTTTTGCTTTTTGCTGTTTGAATGTGTTGTAAGAACGAGCTAAAATTGAGAGAGTATAAAAGGGCAGAATCTCTAGGTAAGAGGATACCGTGGGTAGGTGTTTAATCGCAGTGTCTAGCCTGTAATGTCCGTGGCTGTGGGCTGTCAGCTCCAACCTCCCCCTGACAGTCGCAGCCACGAGTCGGCAAGCGCTGGCCCCAGCCTCCTCCTCAGGAGACGCCAGCGCTCACGTCCACTCACCTCAGCCGGATCCCGTAGGGTGCGCGCGCGCGCTTGTGCCCGCTCTTAAAGGGGCAGCGCGTGCAACGGACCTCGTGGATGAACTTTGACCCGTGAGTACCCTGGACTATAAGAGGGGTCCAGCCCCCTAGTTCTATGAGCGTTGTTGTGTTCCCTAGTTTGTTTATGTGATGGCCTCCTAGTGTGTTTCCTGGTCCAGTCTCTGTTCCAGTACCTATAGAACTTTAGACTCTCACCTGCTCCCTGTTGGCCAGCTGCCTTACCGCCAAGGCGGTACGGCTCAGTGGGTCCACAGACCCTTCGTGACATGGCCACTTAAAGGGTGAGCTTCTTCTAATAGGATCTACAACCGTAAGGGGAGCCGACACGTTTAGAACTTCAGATTTAGTCAAATTGATTTTGAAATTAGACGATGAGCAATAAATCATCTGCAAAGGCAGCAGTCTTGTGTGTAAAATTTCCTACCCTTAGACCCCTGATCTCATCTGACCCCCGGATCTTCTGGATGAGAGTTTCCATGGTTAGTATGAAAAGGGAAGGGGATAAGGGACACCCTTGACTGGTGCCATTCAGTATTTGAAAGGATGGTGAAAGAGTGCTGTTAAGTATCAATTTAGCCCTAGGGGAAGAGTACAGGGTGGGCCATTTATATGGATAACCTAAATAAAATGGGAATGGTTGGTGATATTAACTTCCTGTTTCTTCACAGCATAGACAGCAAAGCGAGATGTGCAGCAACTGAAACTATAAATACTGGAAGCCTGTGCTAGCATTTCTTCTGCAGTGTTGCTATCAGTGTGTGAAGAGTGGGAGAAGAGGGTTGCTTTGACAATCCAACACAATGGGCAGCACTTTGAACACATTTTATAAGTGGTCAGAAACTTGTAAATAACTCATGAAAGAATAAAGTAACGTTAAAACCAAGCACACCATTGTTTTCTTGTGAAATTCTCGATAAGTTTGATGTGTCACATGACCCTCTTCCTATTGAAAAAACTAAAGTTGGATACAAAATGTCCGACATCAAAATGGCCGCCATGGTCAACACCCAGCTTGAAAAGTTTCCCCCCTCCCATATACTAATGTGCCACAAACAGGAAGTTAATATCACCAACCATTCCCATTTTATTTAGGTGTATCCATATAAATGGCCCACCCTGTATAATGAGAAAATGGCCTGAATAAACCCAGAAGGGAAACCAAATTTTGAGAAAACGGCTCTCATGTATTCCCAGTTGATGCAGTTGAAGGCTTTCTCCACGTCAGTACTTAAGAATACCAAAGGGACGTGTGATTTTCTAGCATACTGTACGAGATTTATTAAGCGGGTAGTGTTGTGTCTGCCTTCCCGTCCAGGGACGAACCCAGCCTGCTCCTGACCAATCAGGTGGTGCAACAAGGGTTTAATCCTGTTTGCAAGTAACTTAGCCCTCACCTTCAGATCCACATTCAGTAGTGAGATAGGACGATAGCTACTACAGTCAGCCTTGTCCCTCCCCTCTTTGGAGATAAGGGTAATATAAGCTTCAAGGGCTTGAAGCAACAAATGGGAGACTTGGAGTAAGTCAATGCAAACAGTAAGAAATTTGGGAAGAAGGAGACCCTGAACTCGTTTAAGGTAAGAGATAGGAAAGCCATCAGGACCTGGGCTTTTTCCCTTGGGTACCGAACTCAACGTGAGGGTCAGCTCCTGTAGGCTAAACGGGGCCTGTAAAGCAATTCTATCCGTTTCGGAAGGAGAAGGCAGACTCCGAGAGCTCAAGAAATTTTCGATGTGAGTGGAGGATTGTGCATCTACCGGCAGATTATAGAGAGAGGTGTAAAAGGACAGAAATTCCCGGGTAATATCGCCAATATCCGATACTGTAGAACCCGTGTTCGTTTTAATTTCCGATATATGAGCCACACCCACCCGTTTATTAACCAGGGAGGACATAACATTAGACCCCTTATCACTGTGCGCATAGAATTTAAATTGACTACGTTGATATAGTTTGGCTGATCTGAAATTGAGAAAGTCCCTAAGTTGGCGTCGCAATTCACAGAGGTCGTCTTGCAGTGAGATCGCTAAGGATCTCTTACCTATAGTTTGCATAGAAGAAATTTGGGCTAGTAAGGAATTTAGTTTGGACTGTCTCTGTTTTTTCAATCTGGAGCCTAAGGCAATGAACTCCCCCCGAATAAATGCCTCATGTGTTTCCCACACTAGATGAGGGGAAATGGCCGGAGTCTTGTTCCTTTCAAAAAAGTCAGATAAGGCATCCTCTAGTCCAGCAACCTCCCTATCATCGTCCAGAAGTGTCTCATTAAGTTTCCATGACCAACATCGAGGAGGGAGGGAAGTAATAGCAAGTCGTATGTGAATAGGTGCATGGTTGGACAGTGTGATATGTCCAATTTGCGTGGAATGTATTAACGGGAGATGAGAATCAGAAACGAAAAGGTAATCTAAACTATGGTAGGTGTTATGTACGGCTGAATAGAATGTATAATCCCGATCACTTGGGTGCTGAAGGTGCCACGCGTCTACCAATTTGGCCGAATGGAATTTAGCAGTCAATCTTTTAAGCAAAGAAAAGGTTTGCTCATATCTTGTGAGCCAATTAACCTGGTTCACATTCGGTGCATACAAATTTGCTATCGTAACCATAGTCCCAGCAAGAATAAAACGGCCCTCCGAGTCAGATTGAGTCAGAATGGGAGAAAAGGGGAGAGACCCTTTAATAGCAATGCTAGAGCCTTTAGAAGCGGAGGAAGGGTGTGTACTGTGGAACCACTGCGAATAATAGTGACGTGACAACTGGGGGATCTTGTGGGATTTAAAATGAGTCTCTTGCAGTAGAAGAATATCAGAACCAGATTTCTTTAAAAGGGAAAGTATTTGACTACGCTTCCTAGGATTGTTGAACCCTTTGACATTATATGAAGTAACACAAACATCCTGACTAGCCATGAAATGTATTTCCTACCATGGAAGATGCCCAGAGAGTAACGACTCCACCTCGAGGACCAGAGGCACCCAACCTTGTAAGACTGAGAAGAATGAGCACAGTAAACCTCTGATGAACAGGGGACAGAGACATAAACAAGTAATGAGAACAAGAATTAGACACTATAGGACCACAATCACCGAGTTGAGAGATCTGGGTCAACGTGTGACCATATGGGGAAGGATTAGTGTAAAACAGAAACAGAAATACAGGTGTTGCAAAGGGAGGGGTATTGACTAAAACAGTCATAGTATATGGTGTATCAGGGGTATGGCAGAACACCCGGATCCAATAGAAATGCAAAGATAATCAAACATTGTTCAGAAATACAAGAAGAGAAACAAACGGTATGCATGAAGGTCAACAGTGCAAACAAATATCACATGTCCCAGCTGAAACCTGCAGACAAAGGGTTAGTGACAGCATGTAATGACAAACAAAGGATATCTCACAGATCAGATGGTGTCCATGTTGATCTTCTGAGGTGCAAGTTTCCCAGACCTTCTGCGTGACTATCTGGAGTGGCTGAATTTGCTCGGGCCCACAACTTCCCAAGGAGTGGGTGGTTGTAGAGCGGGAAGAGAAGCTAGATCTTGAACTCCAGCCCAATCAGGTATGGATAAATCCGGTTGGTTGAGAGCTGCCAGGGCATCAGGGAGATGTCTGTGATGACGGATGATAAATCGTCGGCCTGAAGCCAAAAACGTGATACCAAACAGGAAGAGCCATCTGTATATGATACGTTGGCGGCGCAGTTCATCGGTCAGGGGTTTTATAATCCTCCGTTTTGTAAGCGTAACAGTGGAAAGATCTTGAAAAATAACAATGTAAGAATCCTCAAAACTGAGAGGCGTGGCTTTAAAGAAAAAAAATTGTTCGTCTTTGTGATACTTTAAAGTTGGGAAGTATGCATATGAGCAGAAAGTTTTGGCAGATCTGTTATGGCAAAAAAAATTTAATGTTTTGCTGCATTGGAAATACTAGATAGGGTCGGTTTTCTGATGTATCCTAAATGCTCCAGAATCCGAGTTTTGAACTTTACGGGTAGTACAACCTATATACATGAGTTTACATTCTTTGCATTCAAAGACATATACCACCAGTTCACTATTACAATTAATGTACTCTTTTATGGGAAAAAATCTCTCTCCACTGGAATTCTGAAAATTTTTACTAGGACGAACATAAGTGCATACTTTGCAGGGATGTGAACCGCACCTGAAGAAACCATGCTGTTGTAGCCAAGTAGGTTTGCTTCTTTCTGATGCATATAAAGATGGAGATAAAGTATTTCCCAGTGTGGGGGCTCTTCTAGACACAATCCTACATCCCTGTTAAAGTATGCCATCCAATTCTATATCCTCTCTCAGAATGGGGAGACATTTGTGTACAATATTTTTATGAATTGATGTTGTGTTTTGGTGCTCACAACAGATTTGGCTCTATCCAGCGTCCATTTCTTGTAACCCCTTCAATCCAATCTTTTAAAAATTTGTTGTTGTTCATAGGAAAATTGTTACAGTTTCTTTTCGCTCGTATTAACCCCTTCCCCCTTTGGCCACTTTTGACCTTCCTGACAGAGCCCCATTTTTCAAATCTGACATGTTTCACTTTATGTGGTAATAACTTCGCAATGCTTTCACCTATCCAAGCGATTCTGGGATTGTTTTCTTGTGACAAATTGGACTTTGTTACTGGCAAAATTTGCACGATACATTCAGTATTTAATTGTGAAAAACACCAAAATTTAGCGAAAAATTTCAAAATTTAGCATTTTTCTAAATTTAAATGTATCTGCTTGTAAGACAGGCAGTTATACCACACAAAATTGTTGCTAATTAACATCCCCCATATGTCTACTTTAGATTGGCATCATTTCTGAACATCCTTTTATTTTTCTAGGACGTTACAAGGTTTAGAGCTTTAGCAGCAATTTCTCACATTTTCAAGAAAATTTCAAAGGGCTATTTTTGCAGGGGCCAGTTCAGTTGTGAAGTGGCTTTGAGGGCCTTATATATTAGAAACCCCCAATAAGTCACCCCATTTTAAAAACGTAACCCCTCCAAGTATTCAAAACAGCATTTAGAAAGTTTCTTAACCCTTTAGATGTTTCACGGGAATTAAAGCAAAGTAGAGCTGAAATGTACAAATGTATATTTATTTTTTTTATAGAAATTCATTTTTAATCCATTTTTTTTGTAACACAGAAAGTATTACCAGAGAAATGCAACTCAATATTTATTGCCCAGGTTCTGCAGATTTAGGTAATATCCCACATGCGGCCCTAGTGTGGTAATAGACTGATGCACTGGCCAGTGGCGGATTAAGTAGACCATGGGCCCTGGGCTGTTACCCAAACTTGGGCCCCCCTTCCTCACCGCCGCCCTGCCGCGCCGTAACTATTTTTAACACTACCTTTTTGGGCAAGCATTAACAGTGTTACGATTTCCCTTGTCACAGGGCTGTGTCCATACATACTGAGAGTATCACATTGTGCAGGGACACAACCTCCTGACAAGGGGAATTGTCTATCAGTCCTGGACTACAGAAAGACTTTTTGTGAAATACAAGGATTCCTATAATAAACATGTCAGGAGAGGTGACAGATTCTCTATAAATCTAGTGACTCACAGGTGACGACGTCTCAGATTCTAGTAGTTTTTTTCCTCTTTTCTTCTCCATCCGGTCCAGCGCTCATGACGACTTCTCCCGGCCATGACTCATTTCTGCAGAATTTGCCACTCAGACGTCTCCTCACTTTTCCAACATTTCCACACCTATAAACGAAAATAAAGTTATCATTGTGCCACATACTGTGCCCCTAAATATAATAGCACCAAACACTGCGTGCCTGAATATAATAATACCACACACTGTAAAACACCACATACACACAGCCCCCTGTACATAGTGCCACACACAGCCCCTGTAGATATTACACACCCCCATAGATATCGCCATACACAGCCCCCTCTATATACCACACATCCCCCCGTAGAGAGTGTTACACACAGCCCCATATAGATAGTGCCATACAGCCCCCTGTAGAGAGCGCCACACAGCCCTCCCCCTCTTGTAAATAGCACCAAAAAGCCCCCCCTATAAAGAGCGCCACACACATACCACTGTGGATAGCACTACACAGCCCCCCCCCTTGTATATAGTGCCACACAGCGCTCCCCCTTGTATATAGTGCCACACAGCGCCCCCCTTGTATATAGTGCCACACAGCACTCCCCTTGTATATAGTGCCACAAGGTTATGTACACATTTAAAAACTTTATATCATAATTTTATATATATATATATATATATATATATATATATATATATATATATATATTAGTATGTGTGTGATTGATTGATTTTATTAAAAAATATTTTCACTTTTTGAGATACAGCTGTTTTGTATCCTGTATCTGTCAGGTCAGCAGGACTGACAGGATCAGTGACACGCAGGATCCACCTCAAATCTATCACATCTAAGATTATAATTTAGCGCAGGGCCCGTTTCACTGATCCCGTCAGTCCTGCTGACCTGACGGATACAGGATACAAAGCAGCTGTATCTCAAAAAGTGAAAATATTTTTTAATAAAACGTAATTACAAAGTTGCACCAAACACACATTTTTATAAAAAATAAATAAAAACGACGTGATTTTTGTGACGTTTTTTCCGTAGACAATGCAGGTTTCGTTTTTTATCGTTTTTATGCACACCTTTTTTGCTATTTTAGAATTTTTATTCATAAAGTTTGAAAATAATAGTAAAAAAATAAGCTTTTTTACGTTTCAGCTATTTTTTTTGGTAATAACATAGTTTTACCCTAAAATAGACCTTTTATTTGTGATCGTCATTGTCTACAGGAAATTTTTATATATTACATGTCTATATTAGGGTAATTGGGTCAGCGCTAGCGTTACAACAATGATTGGCGGGGGGAACGTTTTTTTTTGGGGTGGGTATTTTATGTGTATTTATTAATTTTTTTTTGCACTTTACTTTATTATTTTTTTATTACTGTGGTCTGTCCCTCAAAGGTCAAAAAAGACCTTTGGGGAACTTTATATCTACTTTTTCTTTCTTTTACACCATGTTTTTCCACTGTAACTGGAGCTGCACAGCAGCCCCAGTTACAGGGGAAATCAGCCCTCTCATAGTGCCGATTGTCACTAATAGGGCTGTGCTGGGTCTAGTTAGACCCAGCAACAGTCTGCCACTAACGGCACCCGGCGATTATGTGACCAGTCACATGATCACCGGGAGGAATAGAGACAGCGCCGCCGTTCATTGAACGCTGTGTAAGAAGACATCGGAGAAGACAGAAGCAGAATAGCTGCTTCTGTCTTCTCCTCAAGGTCCCCGGCAGTCACTGACAGCCGGAGACCCGACATTCAGCTGCCCGATCGCGCGGGCAGCAAGTTAAAACCCGAGCCGTAGAAAGTCTATGGCTCGGGTTTTAAGGACCCGTCCCTGACCGCTGGCCGTAAAAATACAGCCAGCGGTCGGGAACCAGTTGGGCAGGAGGATAAGCCAACTAACCTCAGCGCCGGTGACCGCCCGCCCGGCTCTTCTTGCAGCTTTGGAGTAACAGAACAGCCGTCCGTTGCTGTTCTGTTACTCAATGGCGGCGCCCGCACTTGTCAGGGAGGCGTGTCCTACCCTTGGATCCCGGCAAATTCCCTGCTCCTCCCCTCCTCATCTTCGGCTTGTAGCAGCGCTAGCGCGCTGAATAGGTTTGTAAAATGATGTGCGGTTCGGGCTGCCATGGGCCCCCTGGGAGCCTCGGGCCCCGGTTGGCCGCCCGAATCGCCCATATGATAATCCGCCACTGGCACTGGCTTCATAAGCATAGGAGCACCTAGAGGATTTTGGGGCATTTGTTTTATTGGAATATATTTTTTGCACCATGTCAGGTTTGAAGGGCTCTTGTGGTGCCAAAACAGTGGAAATCCCCCAAAAGTGACCCCATTTGGGAATCTACACACCTGAAGGATGTTATCTAGGGGTATAGTGAGCATTTTGACCCCACAGGTTCATTGCATAAATTATTGAAAATAGGCCGTAAAAATTAAAATCTACATTTTTTCAATTTTTTTTTAATTTCCACAAGGACTAAAGGGGAAAAAGCACCGCAACATTTGTAAAACAATTTCTCCCAAGTAAAACAATACCCCACATGTGGTCATAAACGGCTGTTTTGACACACGGCAGGGCTCAGAAGGGAAAGAGCGCTATTTGGCTTTTGGTACTCAAATTTAGCAGGAATGGTTTGCAGAGGCCATATCGCATTTTCAAAGCCCCTGAAGGGACAAAACAGTGGAAACCCCCCACAAGTGACCCCATTTTGGAAACTACACCCATTGAGGAAATTATCTAGAGGTATAGTGAGCATTTTGACCACACAGGTTTTTTGCAGAAATTATTGGAATTAGGGCGTGAAAATTTAAAATCTAAATTTTTTCAAAGAAAATGTAGGTTTAGCTAATTTTTTTGGGTACAAAACAATGAAAACGCCCAAAAAGTTAATAATTTTGGGAACTGCACCCCTTGAGGAATTCATCTAGGGGTATAGTGAGCATTTTGACCACACAGGTGTTTTATAGAATTTATTAGAATTGGGCAGTGAAAATAAAAACAATCCTTTTTCTTCAATTAGGGTATGTTCACACGCTTAACCAAAAACGTCTGAAAATACAGAGCTGTTTTCAAGGGAATACAGCTCCTGATTTTTAGACGTTTTTTAAGCCACTCGTGATTTTCGCTGCGTTTTTTACAGTCGTTTTTGGAGCTGTTTTCAATAGAGTCTATGAAAAATGGCTCCAAAAACTTCCCAAGAAGTGACCTGCACGTTTTTCAAAACGGCTGCGTAAAAAAACGTTGAAACATTTTCTCCATTGAAATCAATGGGCAGATGTTTGGAGGCGTTCTGCTTCCGATTTTTCGGCCGCTTGGAGGCCATTTACGGCCCGAAAATCGGCTGAAAATAAGCCGTGTGCACATACCCTAAAATGAAGATTTAGCTCCAAATTTACCTCCAAATTTTTCATTTTCTCATCAAATAAAGGAAAAAAAGAACCCCAGCATTTGTAAAGCAATTTCTCCCGAGTACGGAAATACCCCATATGTGGTAATAAACTGCTTTTTGGGCACACGGCAGAGCTCAGAAGGGAAGGAGCGCCATTTGGCATTTGGAGTGCTGATTTTACTGGATTGGTTTCTGGTCATTATGTCGCATTTGCAAAGCCCCTGTGGGACCAAAGCAGTGGAAACCCCCCACATTTTGGAAACTACACCCCTCAAGGTATTCACCTAGGGGTGTAGTGGGCATGTTAACCTCACAGGTGTTTTGTAGAAATTAGTGTTCACTCGATGTTGCAGAGTGAAAATGGGATTTTTTTTCCATAGATATGCCAATATGTGGTGCCCAGCTTTCGCCACCATAACAAGACACCTCTCTAATTATTATGCTGTATTTTCCGATTTAGAAACAGCCTACATGTGGCCCTAATCTTTTGCCTGTACATTTGACAGGGCTCAGGAGGGAAAGAGTACTATGCGAAATTGAGGCCTAATTTGTCAATTTACAAAGCATTGGTTCACAATTGCAGAGCTCTGATGTGAAATAATAAAAGAAACCCCTGAGAAGTGACCCCATTTTGGAAACTGTACCACTCAAGGCATTTATTAAGGGTGCAGTGAGCATCTTCACCCACAGGTCTTTTCCATAAATGATTACGCTGCGGATGGTGCAAAGTAAAAATTTAAATTTTTCCCTAGATATGCCATTTCAGTGGTAAATATGTCGAGCCCAGCCTGTGCCACTGGAAACACACACCCCAAAAATTGTTAAAAGGGTTCTCCCGGGTATGGTGATGCCATATATGTGGAAGTAAACAGCTGTTTGGGCACGCTGTAGGGTTCAGAGGAGAGGGAGCACCATTTGGCTTTTGCAGCATGGATTTGCTTGGTAGTAGATTTGTTTGAGTATTGCTGGTATTTCCGTTTATAATGTGGGGGCACATGTAAGCCAGGCAGAGTACATCAGAGGCATAGTCAGGTGGTATAATAATTGGGTTAAAAAAAAACAATAAAATAATCCATATATGTGTGTTACGTTGTGACACAATCCTTTCTGCACAGGCCAGTGTCGCACTGATAAATGGTATCCTTTCTTATCCCCTTTTTTGTCCACACTCCGCACCTTTACAGTTTCGGGAATTTTGCTGGAAAGTGTTGTCCTGGTATAATACGGGCACCCTCGCTTCCAGCATATATGTTTGGGCCCTACCCTCCTGGTTCCCTAATTTTAGGGCCTTGATAATTTGCCTCTTGAAACAGAAGAAATGTTCCCCTCGGGCCGGCACAACTACACATTTTTCTTTCCTGACTTATTGGAGCCTTAACTAATTTTATTTTTTGATAGACGTAGTGGTATGAGGGCTGTTTTTTTTTTGCGGGATGAGCTGTAGTTATTATTGGTACAATTTTGGGGGACAAATGCGACTTTTTGATCACTTTTTAACCTATTTTTTGGGAGGCCAGGTGACCAAAAAACTGCAATTCTGGCATCGTTTTTTAGTTTGTTTTTTTATACAACGTTCACCATGCGTTATAAATTACATGTTACCTTTATTCTCCGGGCCAGTATGATTCCGGCGATACCTAATTGATATCACTTTTTTATGTTTTACAACTTTTTGCACAATAACATTACTTTTGTAAAAAGAATGTATTTTTTCTGACGCCAAGTTGTTAGAACCATAGCGTTTACATTTTTTTAGTCTACGGAGTTGTATGAGGGCTAGTTTTTTGCGAGACGAGCTATAGTTTATATAGGTACCATTTTTGGATACATGCGACTTTTTGATCAATTTTTATTCCAAAATTTGTAGGGCAAAGTGACCAAAAAGCAGAAATTCAGGTATAGTTTTTTACGTTTTGTTTTTACGCCGTTCACCGTGTGGAATAAATAACATAATATTTTTTATAGTTCAGGCCGATATGGACGCGACGATACCATACATGTATGTTTTTTTGTTTTTTTTCAATAATAAAGGACTTGATAAGGGAAAAGTGCGATTGTGTTTTATTTTATTACTTGAAACTTTTATTATATGTTTTAAAAAAAAATTAACACTTTTTTTCAAGTCCCACCGTTGATGACGCCGGCTCCTGAGCATGCGCCATCTTGCCATCGGCTACGGAAGTCCTTCAGGCTCCGTCGCCGGGCGGGGCCTGGAAGGCTTCCGTGCTAGGCAGACCGGGAGGCCAGTGTTAGGCCAGTGTTTCTGGTCTGTGTTTCATTGCTGGGATTCCGATGAGCTGCAAACCGCTTAAATGTAGCGATCGCTTTTGACCGCTGCATTTAAGGGGTTAATGGCAGGGATTGAAGCTAATTTCGGTCCCTGCCATTACAGCTGGATGTAAACTGTAATACACCGCTGTAATACACTGTCTGTAAGATACCGCTGACATCCGGCAATGGTGGCACTGACTCAGCTTCTGAGCCTGTGTCCCCCATTTGTCGTATGGATACGGCAAAATGTGGGAACCCCTAGCTTTCCATGACGTATCCATACGACAAATGTTGGGAAGGGGTTAATTCTCCCACTGATATTGACGTAATTGTGTGTCCTGGATGGCTACTGGAAGCATGTAATATTGTGTTACCTGTAATTTTTTTACGATATTGATTAATTCGCCCACTTTAGATTACAATTTTTTAATCCAAAAACTAAATGGATTCTGTATTGAAAGAATGTGTACTAGTCATTAGTGTTGATGTATTCCCTGGACATTGGTATAGCAGACACATCTCCATTTAGGCCCCCTATCTCAAGTTATGTGTAACACATTAGAATAGGTATAACATGTGCTATACAAACTTATCAGCAAAACAGTGTATATTTATTTACCTGTTGTTCAGTTTGGATTTTTGATATGCTGCAAAATACGCACAAAAAAAAGGCGTCAAAAGGACACCTGTAATGCATAACTATTCCCCCCCAAAAAACAGAGTTGATTGATTTTTTCAGGCAGAATTTCCTGCATGCAGAAAGCTCAGTGTGAACAGAGCCCTACAAAAACACATATTTCAAGAATGTTTTATTCATTATAAATATTTACCTGATACTATACATCCTTTCAGGCCCCCTATCTCAAGTTATGTGTAACACATTGGAATAGGTATAGCATGTGCTATACAAACTTATTAGCAAAACAGGTGTATATTTACCTTTTGTTTAGTTTGGGCAACAAATGGTTAATTGGCTGGATTTCCCTTGAGCTGTCTCCGCCCTATGTAACCAGGGATTGGGCAAAAGGTGGTAATGGGAGTTCCCATACCTGCGATTGCACATACAAATGCAGGGTGGAACAGTAAGGTTGTATGACATGCCATGATTAAGACCGAGTGAATCGGTTGAAACGCGTAGGCTCTGTGCATCCACCCCTCTATGCTTTAGTAAGTTTTAAAAGTTTTTTCAATAAAGTGGAAGATTTTTCCTTTTAAACTCAGCGCTGGATCGAAATTTTTCTTCCTTTGCATCATGATTTAACTGAGTGCCACCTCGAGGATCTATGCGCAATCTGGAATCAAAACGCCAAGACTGGTGAGCTTCTATTTCCCGATTCACCTTGCTGTAAATCTGGGAAGTGCTTCCTCTGGTGTCCAACATAGGAAAACATGTCAAATTATTATTTCATTATTAATACTTCCCACCTTGTGGAAGAAAAAAAAAATACGCCAAAATAAATACAAAATATAATAAAAATAAGTAACTTACTAAAAAAACATTTTTTAATTCACGACACATTCCCTTTAAAACAGATCTTAAATCTTAGAGCTTCAAAGGCATACTTATATACCCAAAATGCAATGTATGTCCATGTTAATAGAGGCTCTAAGCTAATGGCTCTTCTAGCAAAAAAAGAAACAAGAAAAGACATATATAAAATGTATCCGCTCAGATACAGGCTTAGATCTTAAAGACACGAATGCCATTGCACTTCATTAAAAAAAGTACTATGAAACTGTCTATAATCTCAGAAGCCAAGAGTCTGGTGAGACCTCTGCACAGAGGAACATATTAATTAATTAATTTTTAAAAGACCTACACCTACCTTCCCTTAACCCGTTAGTGACCGCTCATTAGTGTATTTTTGGCGGCCACTAACGGGCTTTATTCCGATGCAATTGCCTTTTTACAGCGCTGCATCGGAATAAATAAATAGAGCAGGGAGCAGTTAAGGCTGGGTTCACACGAGCACATTAACGTCCGTAATGGACGGACGTATTTCGGCCGGAAGTCCCGGACCGAACTCAGTGCAGGGAGCCGGGCTCCTAGCATCATAGTTATGTACGATGCTAGGAGTCCCTGCCTCTCCGTGGGACTACTGTCCCGTACTGAAAACATGATTACAGTACGGGACAGTTGTCCTGCAGAGAGGCAGGGACTCCTAGCATCGTACATAACTATGATGCTAGGAGCCCGGCTCCCTGCACTGAGTTCGGTCCGGGACTTCCGGCCGAAATACCTCCGTCCTTTACGGACGTTAATGTGCTCGTGTGAACCCAGCCTTAATCTCCCTGCTCTCAGCTACCGGAAGTAGCTGAGGGCTGGGAGCAGCCTGCTCGAATGGGTGAGATCGAAATAAGTATCGATCTCGCCTGTTTAAACCCCTCACATGCGGCACTCAATAGCGAGCGCGGCATCTGAGTAGTTTTGGAGGGCGGGAGCTCCCGTTCTCACCCCACCGGCAGCGTGTGATAAGCTCCCAGGTCTGCCTCTGGTTAATGCCTGCTAGGCCATGCCTCTGCCGTTTTACACGGACAGGCAGTAATACACTGCAGTACAAAACTATTGCAGTGTATTATAAAAGCAATCAGGTAATCGTACAGTAAAGTCCCCTAGTGGGACTAGTAAAAAAGTTACAAAATAAGTTTTATAAAGTTAAAAACAAATAAATGAAAATCCAAAAGTGAAAAAAAAATGAAAAACCCACTTTTTTACCTTACAAATTGCTTTATTATTAAAAAAACAAAAAGGTTACACATATTTGGTATTGCTGCATCCGTAACGACCCCAACTATAAAGTTATCACAAAAATTAACCCGCTCAGCGAACGCCGTAAAAAATAAAATAGAAAACAATTCAAGAATTGCTGTTTTCTGTGAATCCTTCCTTAACAAAAATGTGATAAAAGTGATCAAAAAGTTGCATGTACTCCAAAATGGTACCAATAAAAGATACAAGTCGTCTGGCAAAAAAAAAGACCCGCGACAGCTGCATCGGCGAGAAAACAAAAAAGTTATGGCTCTTCAAATATGGAGACACAAAACCAAATAATTTTGAAATAAAGAGTTTTTACTGAGGGGCGTGGCTTAGGCATGACGGTGTGAAGACGTGTTTTGCTGCAGCTCTGGACTCACCGCACAGAAAATCGCCCGACAGGGCATACTTACCGGTCCCCACCGCAGGATGACGAAGGGGAGAAGCCGCTAAAACTTCCCGGTCTCAGCTGGCTCTTCTACCATCGGCAGATGCCTCCGTTCCACGATGGACAGGACTCCGCCGCGATCTTCCTCCACTCCTCCTGCAGGCCGCACCCAGACCCCGCCGCAGCGTGGCCACTCGCCGCCGCCTCCTTCCTCAGGTCAGATTCAGGCCGGCGGCTGCTCCTGGATCCTAGGGGCGGACATGGCATCTTCAGAGGGAGGTCAGTGGGATGCAAGCGGCCGAGGGTCGGTCACACCGGCCAGATTAGAGGACTTTCCCCCAATACAGCCCCAGACAGTATCAGGACAGGGGGCGAATCTAGTGGCACCGCCGGGCAGGGCGACTGAGACGCCATTCCTCCCTGCCACCCCACAACAGGATGGTCCGCTGAGTCAGAGCACGCCTGCCATTTTCAGGGGATCACTTGCCCCGTCAGGGAGTCTGGGGGACCCTTTGCCCGTTTTGCCGCTGGGCCCCCCCGCTATCCATGGAACGGACCTTGGCGGAACTATGGGAAATGGTGAAGGTGTTGCCCACCAAATCGGATCTGGATCAACACCTCTCCCGGTTGGAGAAACACGACAGGGCCATTGGCGTGGTCTCACAGGAGGTGCGGGCCCTGTCCGCAAGAGTGGAAACCCTGGAGCACCAAAACTCCATATCCACTGTGGATATCTCGGTTCTCTCACATTCGCTGGCCACCCAAGCCTCGCAATTATGGGACTTTTCTCTCCATTTAGACGATGTTGAAAACAGGGGGAGACGCAATAACCTGAAGTTGAGGGGTGTACCGGAATCAGTACCCCCGGATGGCCTCTACAACGCTGTATCACATATCTTTAACTACCTCCTGGATCGCCCACGAGACATGGCCATCGAGATGGACAGAGTTCATAGGCTGGCAGGCCCCCGGGTCAGAGATGGTAACCGTCCCAGAGACGTCATATGTCGGGTACACTTCTATAAGCAGAAGGAGGAGATTGCCTGGAGAGCGTGGGAGAAGGGAGCCGTTACTTTTCAGGGCTCCGAGATCACCGTCCTGCCGGATGTATCCCATTTGACTCTCTCCATGCGCAGACTTGTCCGTCCATTGCTGGAAGCAACCAAGTCTGCAGGAGCTACATACAGATGGGGCCACCCCTTCCACATCATCCTTCGCCGACAAGGGCAATCGTTCGCGGTCAGGCTCCCGGACGACCTGGAGGAGGCCTTCCGATTTTTGGACATCTCACCGGTGCGGCTACCGGATTGGACTGAACCCCAGGCACCGTTTTCGAGGTGGTCTCTACCCTGATTTTGTGCCTCTTCATGCACCTCGCCCTGGAGTCGAGATGTCTGATTCACGGCTTTCGGGGCGGCGATCCTCACGAAGAGATGGTGGAGCTGGACCAGTCGAACCATGGCCTCAGAGGCGCCAATCCCCGCGGAGAGATTGATCTTCTATGCTCATGTGGGACATTATTTGCACTTAACCCCTCTTTTCTCCACTGAGTTCCCCATTAGCCGTGACTGCAGTCGTTGCTGGTGTGACCCTAGGGGTCTCCTGTATCAGCTACGGATCGGGGAGTTCTCTATAGTATGGATCGGTTCAAAAGCTTAGTTTAACGGGGGGGGGGGACAGGTTCAAGTACTAGTTAATCCAGTGGGTCCGGGGTTGTGCCACTTTCAATTTGTGCCTTTAGTTGCTTACTGAATTTGCGTGACATTGTCTTCTACGCTGCTGTCTTTCTTCGTTCCCCATTAGGGTTCCGTGTTGCTGTGTCGTGGTCGGAGTGATTTCCTCTGAGAACGACATAGCCCACGTTGAGTAGTGGAGGGAATTTGTACTCCGAATTTAGTGGGATAGTGTTGCCTCTTAGCTCTTGTACTTTGGTTATCTGTGCAGGAGCCTTTCTCCTTCCTTTTCTTTTCTGTCTTTTTGCCCCTTCCCTTCTCTGTCCATCCTTCTGTCCACTATGACTGACCTTACCATTGTCTCCCTAAATGCACAGGGTCTGAACATGCCGGAAAAGAGGTCCTCCATTCTCTGTCTCCTGTGGAAAAGGAAGGCACACGTGGCGTTCCTGCAGGAGACCCACTTTCGGGCCGACTGCATACCAAAGCTTACGGACTCTCATTATACGGAAGGGTATCATAGTGTCTCCTGATGCCAAGACTAAGGGCGTCTCCATCCTGATTTCTCGCTCTCTTCCCTGGGAGCATGTGAAGACTCGCACAGATGGGGCGGGAGAATACCTCTTCGTGAAGGGTAAGCTGGATAACACTTTGTACATACTAGCCTCATATTATCTCCCTAAGACGGGTCAGGTTGCCTTCTTAGAGAAGGTCCTTGTGGCTCTGGATAACTTTCTGGAAGGCACTCTCATACTAGGGGGAGATTTGAATGCCACATTAGACCCCACATTAGATTCCTCCCGTGGGCACTCCTCTCTGCCTAGGTCGGCACACCGTCGCATTCGTCGGCTGCTGCATGGAGGCTTATGCATCCCTCGGCCAAAGACTACACGTTTTTTTCGGCACCCCATAACTCATACTCTAGACTGGACTACTTCTTTCTATGCCATCCCCACCTCTCCAACCTCACGTCCGCCTCCATAGACGACATCACCTTCTCGGACCATGGCCTTATTACGCTTACTCTAGCCCGCCAAACGGCCGGTCCGCGTCCCTGGCAGTGGCGACTGAATGAATCGCTCTTACAGGATCCGGCAGTGGTATCGGACATTCACAGGGAACTAGGGGAGTACTTCGACATGAATGTCTCGCCGGGAGTTGACCCTTTTTGTATCTGGGAAGCCCATAAATGTGTAGTGCGTGGTTCCTTTATACGTATCGGTGCTAAACTTAAGAAGGAGCGGGCGGCACACCTCCGGGACTTATTGACCCGGATACATCGGCTGGAACAGTCCCATAAGGTGTCTCAGGATCGGGTGGTGGGGGCAGAGTTGGGGCAACGGAGAGAGCAGGTACGTTCGCTCTGTCTTTCTAAGGCTCGGGCTGCCATAGTTAAGTGTAGGAGGCACTTCTATGAATTCAGTAACAAACCAGGTAGGACTCTGGCGCGGGCACTTAGGAAAACACGTTCAAGTACCTATGTCCCACACATTCTCGGCTCCCATAGTAGACACCTACAGCTTCCGCAGGATATCACAGAGGCCTTCCGTGCCTACTACCACTCATTATATAATCTCCCTCAAGCCCCTTCTTCCCTGGGTGGCGGCAGTCACTTTGGAAAGATTGAGCAGCACCTCTGGTCCTCGGGGATGAAATGCATCCCCTCGGAGGCGATTGAAGCCTTAGAGGCTCCCATTTCCTTGAACGAGTTGGCGTGGGCACTGAAGGATTCACCAGTGGGGAAGGCCCCGGGCCCGGACGGCCTGCCATTACAATATTATAAGACCTGTTCAGACGTGCTCTCGCCCCACTTCCTGCTTGCGTTCAATTCACTTACAGAGGGGGGCACCATTCCCCGGGACACGTTGAGGGCACATATCACGGTAATACCAAAGGAGGGTAAAGACCCCTCCATGTGTGAGAATTATCGCCCTATTTCCCTGTTGAATGTCGATCTTAAACTCTTTGCTAAAATCCTGTCCCAAAGGCTGTCCTCGCTACTTCACAATGTGATACACAATGACCAGGTGGGCTTTATGCCCTCACGGGAAGCACGGGATAATACCACACGAGCAATTAACCTGATGTACCAAGCGGCCGCTTCTGCACTTCCCACTTGCTTCCTGTCGACGGATGCGGAAAAGGCCTTCGACAGAGTCAATTGGGAATTTAAGCTGGCTACCTTGCGCCACATAGGGCTGGGGACACATATGATGAGCTGGATTTCGGGTCTTTACTCCTCCCCATCAGCTCAGGTTAAGGTTAATGGACACCTATCCTCTGCGCTCGCAATCTCTAATGGAACGCGGCAAGGCTGCCCCTTGTCTCCACTGATTTTTATTTTATGCCTGGAGCATTCCTGTGCCACATTCGCTCCAATCCGGATATTGCAGGTGTAGCCTTGGGAGGTAGGTCCCACAAGGTCGCTGCCTATGCGGATGACCTTCTCTTTTTTATCACCGCCCCCAGGATTTCCTTGCCTAACCTGATGGCGGAGCTGGGTGAATACTCGAAACTGTCCAGTTTCAAGATCAACTACTCTAAGTCAGAGGCGCTTAACATATCGTTGCCGCAGACTCTTGTGGCAGATCTGTCAGAGTCATTCTCCTTTAAATGGGCTAGGGATTCGCTTAAGTATCTGGGGGTCAGGCTTCCGAGTGCCCTGTCTCGCCTTTATGCGGTGAACTTCCCTTCACCCCTTCAACGGGTAAAGAGCGAACTGGACTCTTGGACGTCGGGCACCTTAACATGGTTTGGTAGATGTGCCATATTTAAAATGAACATTTTACCACGGATCCTATACGTTTTTCAGGCACTGCCGATACATATCCCACGCCCCTTCTTCCAGTCTCTGTTGTCCATGCTTCATAAGTTCATTTGGGCGGGGAAACCTGCGCGTATTGCCAGATCCATTCTCTTTCGTGCGAAGAGGGAGGGTGGTATTGGCCTTCCGGATTTTGTGTCCTATCATCAGGCCTCCCACTTGGCACGAATTTTGGATTGGTTCAGACATACTGAGATTAAAAAATGGGTGTCCATGGAACAGGTCTTCATGGAAGTTCCTTTGCAGGCCTTACCATGGTTGGGCAATCAGGTCCCTCTGACGGCAAGGACACATCCGACGATTGGGCCCACTCTGGCGATTGCGGCACGGATCTTTCCTTGGAAAGAGATCTCTCCCTCCCCGATGTTCCCGGTCTTGGGCAATCCTGCATTTCCACCGGGACGGGAAGGTGGTCCCTTCCAGCACTGGTTGAAGGCAGGTAAAGGACGTGCGGCCCATTTTCTACAGGATGAGGTGTGGATGAGTAGCACTCAGTTGGAGTCCATGTCGGACCCGGTCTCTTTTTCTTTTTGGGAGGTTACCCAATTGAGACACTTCCTTGTGTCCTTAGCTGACCCAGCGGCGTATTCGCGAGATAACTCCCCTTTTGAACTCTTATGTACGGGCACAATTCGTCACGCACTGTCTAGACTCTATGCCCTCCTGATCTCTCCCTCCACCCTGTCCACACCATCATACTTGCTTAGCTGGGAACGGGACTTAGGTCTAACATTTACCCCAGAGCATAAGGATCGCATCTTCCACATGACACATAAATCATCTCTGGCTAGTAGATTTCAAGAGGCAGGGTATAAGATTTTGTCTCGTTGGTATAGGGTGCCTTCCAGATTGCATGTGATGTTACCGGCGGTCTCGCCGTTGTGTTGGAGATGTGGTGACCATGTGGGTACTCTCTTACATATTTTTTGGGACTGCCCCATGCTGACGGACTTCTGGTCAGAGGTATGGCGCATTACTTCGAAATTTACGGACTTCCCCCTCCCGAGGTCACCGGGCCTCTTCCTGCTCCACTTGTGTGAGATGCCTTTATCTGCTTACCGACGGTCAGTGGTGCAGCCAGGGCATGTGTTCCCGCGTTGTGGAGACAATCCTGTCCCCCGACTGTGGGCATGTGGCTTGGTAAAATTCAGGAGATCATGAGAATGGAGGACCTCACGGCATCAATGAAGGGATCTCACGCCGCCTTCCTCAAAACGTGGCGTGAATGGATCCGCTTTCAATCCTCAGAGGAATACAAGATCGTCGTGGCTTCTTGAGCTTACCCAGTGGGCCCATGGGTCAGGTCAGTTCTTTCCCCCTTCTCCTTTTCTTCTGTCTCCTCCCCACTTTCGTTGCAATGCAATGCTTTACTGCTCTTCCTTACGGGTATATATGCATGGCTGCGGGTTCAGGGTGCATACCAGAGCTTCTCTAATTTCAATGTTCTCTGCATTTTGTGATATAATTCTCTGTGATTATGGTGCCTATGAATTCTTAGTTGTTGGCCTGCGAGCCGATGTTGGTGCAGCTTTGCTTTACACCATAATACAATGTTCTTACGAAAACGTTTACTGTGTAAAAGTAGTAAAACATAAATAAATCTATATACATTTGGTATCATTGCAATCGTAAAAACCCACTAAATGCTGTTATTGTGTTATTTATACCACACGGTAAACGGTGTAAATTTAGGACGCAAAAAAGTGGCGAAATTGACGTTTTTTTCTATTCCCCTCAAAAAAAGTTAATAAAAGTTAATCAATAAATGTATGTGTACCCCGAAATTATGCTATTAAAAAATACAACTTGTCCTGCAAGAAACAAGTGCTTATACAGCTATGTCGACGCAAAAATAAAAAAGTTATAGCTCTTTGAATGAGACTATGGAAAAACTTAAAAAATAGCGGTCACCCAGGCCCAGATGGTCTACCGGTAATATACTATAAAACCATTAAAGCCAAGCTATTACCACATATGATTCACACGTTTAACTCCCCTTCTTACTCAAATGGTTTTCCCCCGACAAACGTTGGAAGCACATATTTAAATTCTTCCTAACGAGGGGAAAGATCACACTCTTTGTAGCAGCTACCGCCCTATATCACTACTGAACGTGGATGTGAAGCTAAACTAATAGCGAATAGATTAAAACTACTCGTACCAGAATTAATACACCCAGAACAAGTGGGATTTGTGACTCAGAGAGAGGGTAAAGATAACACCTTGAGAGTGCTTCATTTAATCCAATATGACCAGAAGAAGAGAATACCTCTAGCCTTATTATCTACTGATGCTGAAAAAGCGTTTGACAGAGTAGATTGGATCTTTATGTTAAGCACTCTCCAGAAATACATAGTACCTGACTTTACTATAACACAGATTATGGCCTTATATAACATGTCCTTCTGCAAGAGTTCGTGTAAACGGTAATTTGTCTCCCTGCTTCAACATAACCAATGGGACGAGGCAAGGCTGCCCTTTATCCCCCCTACTGTTTGTCCTAACAATTGAAACATTGATGCCAAGTATTCGTCAAAATGATCAAATAGAGGGAATTAAGATCAGAGAGCAGATACACCAAAGGGCAGCCTTCGCCGACGACATACTTATATTTACCACAAACCCTAATAGATCCTTCTTAACTCTTTCAGAAATATTTGATCGCTTCAATGAAGTCACCAACTTTAAGATTAACTCAACTAAATCAACTGTGCTTAATGTCACGATGCGGGGTGTGGACCCACTGGGTCGTACCACGTAGCGGGACAGCAACTGACCAAACAGGTGTAGTACAGAGTCTATAGTCCATAAAGGGTACCTGTGGAAACTCGGACAGTAGCAAGGGAGGCATGGCTGGGACCAGGCGGCAGGTAGACATCAGGCGTGGAGTAGCGGAACAGGAGTGGAATGCAGCAGAACACGACAACAGCTCAGCACGGTACTAGATCTGGATAGCACGAGAAACAGGATACAAGAACAGGGAACACTTGGAAACTGAAAGACACTAGGAGACCATTAGCAAGACAAACTTTGGGTAACGAAAAATGCTCAGGAAAAGAACAAGAGGACAGAGCCCCTTATGTAGTCCAGTAGCATTCTGGGCTTGATTGCAGTCTTCCTCTAAGACCGAGCACGAGCGGGCGCGTGTGCCATCCGGGAGACAGTCTCGATACCAGGAAGTGAGTGCCAGCGCCTCACTGGAGGACGACGCAGCAGAGAACACACATGTCCATGGCCACGGTCGTCGAGGGGTAAGTCAGAACGATGGGCCATGGCCATAGACGTTACAATATCCCCCCACTTACGCCCCCTCTTCTTGGGACCAGAGCGGGAGAGAAATTTCCTCACGAGGACAGGGGCATCGATGTTCTACTCTGGCTCCCAAGACCTCTCTTCTGGACGGTACCCCCTCCAATCCACTAAATAAAACATCCTTCCTCCCACATTCTTGGTGGCCAGAATCTCCCTTACTTCGAAAGTCCCGGACGAGCCACCAAGGACCACTGCGGAACTAGGTGTCCTGGAGTAGCGGTTCAGGACCACGGGCTTCAGCAAGGAGACATGGAAGGAGTTAGTGATCTTGAGGGTAGGAGGCAGCCGCAGCTTGTAAGACACCGGGTTAATCTGTAGCAGGATTTCGAAGGGTCCGAGGAACCTAGGGGCAAATTTGCAGGATGGCACCCTCAGTCGGCTATTCTTTGAAGACAACCAGACCTTCATACCTGGAAGAAACTGAGGAGGAGCCCGTCTTCTTGTATCAGCCTTCCTCTTCATGCGGTCCACTGCCAGCAGGATATAAGATCAGGTCTGTTGCCATATTTGCAGAAAGTCCCTGAAGGTAGAGTCAGCTGCAGGCACCTGGGACATAGTAGAGACAGGACGAGGTATTTGAGGATGTTGGCCGTAGAAGATGAAGAATGGACTGGAGGTGGTGGACTCACTAGTGTGGTCATTATAGGAGAACTCTGCCCACGGGAGCAGCTGCACCCAGTCATCACGCCGTTTGGAAACAAAGTGACGCAGATAGTTCTCCATAATCTGGTTAACCCTCTCGACTTGCCCATTGGACTGGGGATAAAAGGCCGAAGAGTGCTCTCCAAAACTTTGAGGTGAACTGGACCCCTCGGTCCGAGACAATATGCAGGGGCAAGCCATGCAGACGGAAGATGGGTTGAATGAAGAGGTCGGCTAATCGCGCAGCAGAAGGCAGACCAGTCAAGGGAACAAAATGAGCCATCTTAGAAAATCGATCCCCCACCACCCAGATCCCACTGCAACCCTCAGAGGGAGGGAGATCCGTGACAAAGTCCATTGCAACATGCTGCCAGGGAGCAATGGGCACAGGCAGTGGTTGGAGCAGACCAGCTGGTCTGGAATGGGCAACTTTATTTGCTGCGCATACCGTACATGAGGAGACAAAGTCCATGACGTCTTTGGGCAGTGTGGGCCACCAGAACTGGCGGGCAATTAGATCCTGGGTCCTACGAGCACCCGCGTGACCTGCCAGCTTGGAACTGTGACCCCAGCAAAGAATTCTTCCTCTGTCTGCCAGATGCACAAAAGTCCTTCCCGGAGGGATGTCTCTAACCTGCAGAGGGTTCACAGAGAAGATGCAGGAAGGATCAATAATATTCTGTGGGGACTCCACAGTGTCCTGTGTCTCAAATGACCTTGACAAGGCATCGGCCCTTACATTCTTGTCGGCAGGTCGGTAGTAGAGTTTGAACCGGAACCGAGCAAAGAACAACGACCACCTAGCTTGACGAGGATTCAACCGCTGGGCCATCTGTAGGTAGGTCAGGTTCTTGTGATCCGTGAAGACCAGGTTAGGATGGACTGCGCCCTCCAGTAGGTGTCTCCACTCCTGCAGAGCCAGCTTGATGGCCAGTAACTCCCGATCCCCAATCGAGTAGTTGCGCTCTGCGGAAGAAAACAGCCTGGAATAGTAGCCACATACCACAGTCTTGCCCTTCGAAACCCTCTGGAACAACAGTGCACCAGCACCAACAGAGGAAGCGTCCACCTCTAAAGAAAACTGTAGGGATACATCTGGGTGGTGAAGAATAGAGGCCGAAGTGAAGGCTTTTTTTAAGGATTCAAATGCGGCTTCTGCCTCCGGAGTCCATACTTTGGCATTCTTGCCCTTTTTAGTGAGGGTAGAGATCGGAGCAGTCAAAGATGAGAAGTTGGGAATGAACAGCTGGTAGAAGTTTACGAATCCCAGGAAGCGTTGTATGGACCTTAAGCCTTGGGGGTGTGGCCATTCCAGGACAGCCTTTACCTTCTCAGGGTCCATCTTGAGACCCTGATCGGAGATGATATAGCCCAGGAAGGGAAGAGACTTTTTTTCAAACACACACTTCTCCAGCTTGGCATAAAGATAATTCTCTCAAACGAACCAACTCTTGGCAGACATGACTCTGATGAGTTACTGGATCTGGAGAAAAAAATCAAAATGTCATCGAGATACACCACAACACAAACATAAAGGAGATCACGAAAAATGTAATTGACAAGTTCTTGAAACACCACGGGGGCGTTACATAGGCCGAAGGGCATAACTAGGTATTCATAGTGCCCATCACGAGTATTAAAAGCAGTCTTCCACTCGTCACCTTGACGAATCCGAATCAGATTGTAGGCCCCCTGCAGGTCCAGTTTAGAAAAAAAATTTGCTCCCCATATGCGATCAAACAGTTCTGAAATCAAAGGCAGTGGGTACCTGTTCTTCACCGTGATCTGGTTGAGACCTCGGTAGTCCATGCAGGGTCAGAGGGATCCATCTTTCTTCTTGACAAAGAAAAACACCGCTCCGGCCGAGGATGAGGATTTAGTAATGAAGCCCCTCTCAAGATTCTCTTTAAAGTAGGCAGACATAGACTGGGTTTCTGGCAAGGAGAGAGGGTACACTCTACCGCGATAAGGGGACGACTTAGGAACTAAGTCGATCGGACAATCATATGCTCGATGTGGTGGCAAAGTCTCAGCTTCCTTCTTATCGAAGACATCAGAGAACATAGAGAAACAAGAAGGCAACCCTGCCAATCACTGAAGCGGAGGAGGCTGGGGTGGCTGCATATGACTCAGATAGTGGTCGATACACTTGGGATCCCACTGCAGAACCTCTCCAGAGTTCCAATCCAGGACTGTGGCGTGCAAACAGAGCCAAGGCAAACCCACAGCACTGGGTTGACGGCCTTGGACAGGACAAACAGGGAAATGAGCTCAGAATGAAGAGCTCCCACTTGAAGTCTTAATGGCTTGGTCACAGACAAAACTGGGTCAGGCAATGGCAGTCCATCTACCGAGGCAACGATCAACGGCCTTTCCAGCAGGACAGTGGGCAACTGAAGAAGATTCACAAGGTCTTGGCAGATGGAATTGGCTGCAGAGCCAGAGTCAAGGTAGGCAGAGACCGGATGGGGCCTCTCGCCAGCAATGTTACGGGAATGAACAGTTTGGAGCAGAATTCTCGATTAAATGCAGTAGCGCCCAGGGTTGTCTCTCCAACCAAACCTAGTTGCTGGGTTTTTTGGGCTTCTGAGGGCACAGAAGCACGACATGGCAAGCGAGGCCACAATATAAACAGAGTCCAGAGGTGCGCCTGCGCTGTTTCTCCTGGATGTACAATTTTAGCCGATCCACTTGCAGCGGAGCCTCGGGCAAAGCAGTAGAAGGGAGCAAGAGGGGTTGCTGGAAGATGGGTCGCCAGTCTAGGAAGCCGTCTCTTCTGAAGAACCTCATGAGATCTCTCCCTCAGCCATATGTCCACCCGAGTGGCAAGCAGAATCAGGTCGTCCAAGGCAGATGGCAGGTATCAAGCAGCAAGTTCGTCATTGATCTCGGGCGATGGACCATGCCAAAAGAATGCCACTAAGGCCTCATTGTTTCAGGATAGTTCTCCTGCCAGGGTCCGGAACTGGATGGTGTATTCACCCACGGAGGTGTCCTCCAGGCGATGGTTAAAGATAGCAGTGGCTGCCAATGAGACTCATCCTGGCTCCTCAAACAGTCCGTAATAAAAGCATAAACCCCTGGAAGTCTTGGGTCTCGGGTCCCTGACGCTCCCAGATAGGGTTTGCCCATGCCAGGGCCTTGCCGGCAAGTAGAGACACAATGAAGGCAATCTTTGTTCCGTCCGACGGAAAAGCTCGGGCGTGCAGGGTAAAATGGATATAACATTGGTTCAGAAACCCCCGGCATGTACTTGTGTCTCCATAGAACTGAGAAGGTAATGGCAGCGAAAACCGAGGATCAGAGCTGGAATTGCCGGGAGGTGTAGCATGAGGGTCGATCTGAGGAGCTTGCATAGAGGCAGGAAGGGAAGCAGCTAGTGTCCATAGCTGCTGTGCCATGGAGTCCACTGTCAAAAGAAGTTGATCCTGTATTTTTCGGAGATCCTGCAGTTCCGCCTGCATGACTTGGGAGGGTGACATGCCCTTGAATTGACCAGCGGGGTCCATGGCCTGAGCGTACTGTCACGATGCGGGTTGTGGACCCACTGGGCCATACCGCGTAGCAGGACGGCAGCTGACCAATCAGGTATAGTACAGAGTCTATAGTCCAGAAAGGGTACCTGTGGCAACTCGGACAGTAGCAAGGCTGGGACCAGGCGTCAGGTAGACGTCAGGCGTGGAGTAGCGGAACAGGCATGGAATGCAGCACAACACGACAACAGCTCAGCACGGTACTAGATCTGGATAGCACGGGAAACAGGATACAGGATACAGGAACAGGGAACACTTGGAAACTAGAAGACACTAGGAGACCATTAGCAAGGCAAACTTTGGGTAACGAACAACGCTCAGGCAAAGAACAAGAAGACAGAGCCCCTTATATAGTCAAGTAGCATTCTGGGCTTGATTGCAGACTTCCTGTAATTATGCGTGCACTGGCCCTTTAAAACCGTGCACGCGCGGGCACCAGGAAGTGAGTGCCGGCGCCTCACTGGAGGACGATGCAGAAGAGAACACACATGCCCATGACCACGGCCGTCGAGGGGTAAGTCAGAACGACAGGCCGTGGCCATAGACGTTACACTTAACATAACATGTCCTAAAAAAGTGCCTCAAGCTACATTTCAATTTCCCTGGTCCTCTGACCATTTCTACCTTACCAGACTCTTGGTTTTCTCTCAATTATGTCCCTTTACTCTCCAATATTGAAAAAATGATGAATAATTGGAACATCCCTTACATCTCTTGGATAGGGAGATGCAATCTGCTAAAGATGCTAGATAACTCCCAAATGAACTTATTTATTACAAACTATGCCCATTTTTATTCCGCAAAGTTTTTTTCCAAAAGCTACATGGCAAAATGCTAACATTTATCTGGAACAAGAAGGGACATAGGCTAGCTTTTAGTACCTTGACTCGCCAAAAGTTTCTAGGAGGAATTAACTTTACAGATACTAAGGTGTTCTACCAAGCTATCCAATTAAGTATGATAATTGACTGGCATAAACACTGCCTCCACAAACTTTACATACCCATAGAGGAAGATATGGGCAATTCATTTCTAGCACAAAACATGATCTGCTTTACAACCTCATGAGCTAGAGGACCTCAGACACACCTGTTAACAAAAGCACTAATTGAAGCGTGGAAAAAATGATCAAAAGATAAGTATATTTGCTCTGGTCTATCACCATTGACTAAGTTGTGATTTGATAGGTTTGTGTGACTTAAAGAGGCTCTGTCACCAGATTTTGCAGCCCCTATCTGCTATTGCAGCAGATAGGCGCTGCAATGTAGATTACAGTAACGTTTTTATTTTAAAAAAACGAGCATTTTTGGCCAAGTTATGACCATTTTTGTAGTTATGCAAATGAGGCTTGCAAAAGTCCAAGTGGGTGTGTTTAAAAGTAAAAGTCCAAGTGGGCGTGTATTATGTGCGTCGGGGCGTTTTTAATACTTTTACTAGCTGGGCGCTCTGATGAGAAGTATCATCCACTTCTCTTCAGAACGCCCAGCTTCTGGCAGTGCAGACACAGCCGTGTTCTCGAGAGATCACGCTGTGACGTCACTCACAGGTCCTGCATCGTGTCAGACGAGCGAGGACACCGGCACCAGAGGCTACAGTTGATTCTGCAGCAGCATCAGCGTTTGCAGGTAAGTAGCTACATCGACTTACCTGCTAACGCCGATGCTGCTGCAGAATCAACTGAAGCCTCTGGTGCCGGTGTCCTCGCACGTCTGACACGATGCAGGACCTGTGAGTGACGTCACAGCGTGATCTCTCGAGAACACGCTGTGTCTGCACTGCCAGAAGCTGGGCGTTCTGAAGAGAAGTGGATGATACTTCTCATCAGAACGCCCAGCTAGTAAAAGTATTAAAAACGCCCCGATGTACGCACCTAATACACGCCCGCTTGGACTTTTACTTTTAAACACACCCACTTGGACTTTTGCAAGCCTCATTTGCATAACTACAAAAATGGTCATAACTTGGCCAAAAATGCTCGTTTTTTTTAAATAAAAACGTTACTGTAATCTACATTGCAGCGCCTATCTGCTGCAATAGCAGATAGGGGTTGCAAAATCTGGTGACAGAGCCTCTTTAAACAATAACACCAAAGCCTCACTTCAAGTAGAATTGAGGGGGACCATTATAGGAGACATACTACAAGATGACACTCTACCTCCATTAAGTAAGGCCCTTTTACATGACATTGATGATCGGCGCTCGTTTGCTCCTGTCACACGGAGCTATGGATGGGGACGAGCGGTGGTTATTACGATCACTCTTCTACATCCATCATTCTCATGTTGGCAGCTCATCTCCCGGTTTACACAGGGAGATGTGCTGCCGATAACGATAATCTTTTACTTTTTTAAAACTATACGACCAGCAGATGATCGAGCATTTGCTTGTTTATCTGCTGATCATTCCCCTGTTTACACAGGGGAATTATCGTCAACGAGCATTATATGAACGCTCGTCTGCCCGATAATCGTCCTGTGTAAAACCCCCTTTAGAGCAACACAAACAAGGTTGCCACAAGTACATTTGAATCATTTACATGATATGCAAATGCTTTCCAATTATAAATTCTCGCTGAAGCAAGGATCCTTAGATAGACCACTGACATGATAAAAACCTAAAAATAGAGTCAAAACCATGCTTATACTGATAAAATAAATAATTTTATTGGTACAAGATATAATAAACACACACATTAAAATCAAAGATGATTACCACAGTGTGAAGCAATTGAGGCCAGACAGTTGTCAATAGTTGGATAATAAATAAACATATATATGTGTTTTGAAAGTATCAGGAGTAAGGTTTGGAGTAACTGCAACCATGAAAGCACATTCAGTGCTCTACATAGTGTATAAAATATATAAACCCAGGAGACATGTAATGTGTTCTAGATAATATACAAAGAGTCCCAGGTCTGAGTAATCATTTGAAGGCAAAGATGCAGTCAGCACCAGAATAAAACAAATGGTTACATAACAAGTATATGTGGATATATAATATAAGCAACTTACCCATAGATTTGTGCTGTCTGGCGTCCGACGTACGTTTCGGCTGAGGGCCTTCGTCTGGGGGTCATTATATGAACGTTATATGAACGTTTATGAGCGTTATATGAACGCTCGTCTGCCCGATAATCGTCCTGTGTAAAACCCCCTTTAGAGCAACTACAAACGAGGTTTCCACAAGTACATCTGAATCATTTACATTATACGCAAATGCTTTCCAATTATAAATTCTCGCTGAAGCAAGGATCCTTAGATAGACCACTGACATGATTTGAATCCTTAATATCCACTTTAAAACTAATTCCTAAAATCATATCTACAATATACTAGTATAAGAAACTTAACACCGAAATAAGGAAGTTCCATTGCCATATATTAGCTAATAGCGCTCTGCCTGGGACTTGGGCTCTGGGGTTGCCCCTGACATAACTGTCCATTTATGCACAGTAATGACTGTCCATATATGGACAGTGATGCCAGAAGGAGAGAAGGAATCCCAGGCAGAGTGCTAGAAGCGGCTCAGCTCCAGGACTCCATATCTGGGGAAGCCCCTGACATAACTGTCCATATATGGACAGTGACGTCAGGAGCAGAGCAGTGTCCCAGGCAGACTGCTAGTAGCACTCTGCCCAGGACTTTGGCTCTGGTATTGCCCCTGACATCACTATCCATATATGGATAGTGATGTCAGGGGCTTCCCCAGAGACGGAACAGAGCCTTTTTCTAGCGCTCTGCCCATGACTTCAGCTCTGCTCCAGACATCACTATACATATAAGGACAGTGATGTCAGGAGCAGAGCAGGAGTCCCAGGCAGAGTGATAGTAGAGCTCTGCCCGGGACTATGGCTCTGGGGTTGCCATTGAGATCACTGTCCAAATATATGGACAGCACCGTCAGGGGCTCTTCCTGAAGCGGAATCCAAGGCCAAAGCATCGGTAATGCTCTGGTTGGGGATTCCACTCCTAGAGGGAGCCCCAAAGGTGCTACCTACAGGGAGGGGAGCTGTGTGGCACTACCAGGGAGGGGGCTGTGTGACACTACATGGAAAGAGGGCTGTGTGGCACTACCTGAGAGGAGGGTCTGTGTGGCACTACCTGGTAGGGGGCTGTGTGGCACTACCTGGGTGGTGGGGCTGTGTGGCACTATCTACAGTGGGCACTAAATCTAAGGGGTACAAACGGGGCCTAACTTCTTTAAGGGAGCATAAACAGGGCCTAACTCCTATATGGGGGCACAAAGTGACGTTTTCTGCCATTTTACTGCTGCCGTGAGTTACCATGCAAAGAGGGCCACTAAGTCTGTGTCGCCCAAGGGCCCACATAACACAGGAGCCGACCCTGCCTCTAGGTGTATAAATTTACAAGAAACCTGTTACAAGTTATTAAGTAGATGGTAGAAAAAAACTCCGGAACTTTTTCACAGAATTGACAGTTCCACACCCTTGGAGTGCTGGAGATGTCAAAAACAAGTTGGAAGCTATACTCATATTTGGTGGGACTGTCACTTAAAGAGGCTCTGTCACCACATTATAAGTGCCCTATCTTCTACATAATGTGATCGGCGCTGTAATGTAGATTACAGCAGTGTTTTTTATTTAGAAAAACAATCAATTTTGAGTTAAGACCTGTTTTAGATTTATGCTAATGACTTTCTTAATAGACAACTGGGCGTGTTTTTACTTTTTGACCAAGTGCGCATTGTGGAGAGAAGTCTATGACGCTGACCAATCAGCATCATACACTTCTCTCCATTCATTTACTCAGCACATAGTGATCTTTCTAGATCATGATGTGCAGTCACATACTCAGACATTAACGTTACTGAAGTGTCTTGAGAGTTAATAGACATCGCTTCCAGCCAGGACGCGATGTCTATTCACAATTCCGAAACTTCGGTAACGTTTGTGTGGGAGTTACAGCACAGCAAGCATGATCTCGCGATATCACGCTGTAAATGACAGCTTACAGCGTGATCTCGCGAGATCACGCTTGCTGTCATTAAAGAGGCTCTGTCACCACATTATAAGTGCCCTATCTCCTACATAAGGAGATCGGCGCTATAATGTAGGTGACAGCAGTGCTTTTTATTTAAAAAAACGATCTATTTTCACCACTTTATTAGCGATTTTAGATTTATGCTAATGAGTTGCTCAATGGACAACTGGGCGTGTTTTACTATTGACCAAGTGGGTGTTGTACAGAGGAGTGTATGACGCTGACCAATCAGCGTCATACACTTCTCTCCATTCATTTAATCAGCGCATAGGGATCCTTTTAGAGCTCTATGTGCTGTCTTATACTAACACATTAACGATACTGAAGTGTTTAGACAGTGAATAGACATTCCACGGGATGTCTATTCACAATCCCTGCACTTCGTTACTGTTTTTGTGGTAGTTACAGCACAGCAAGCGTAATCTCGTTGTAACCTGTCATTTACAGCGTAATCTCGCGAGATTACGCTTGGTCTGCTGTAACTACCACAGAAACAGTAACGAAGTGCAGGGATTGTGAATAGACATCCCGTGGAATGTCTATTCACTGTCTAAACACTTCAGTATCGTTAATGTGTTAGTATAAGACAGCACATACTGATCTAAAAGGAACCCTATGCCCTAACTAAATGAATGGAGAGGAGTGTATGACGCTGATTGGTCAGCATTATACACTCCTCTGTACAACGCCCACTTGGTCAATAGTAAAACACGCCCAGTTGTCCATTGAGCAACTCATTAGCATAAATCTAAAATCGCTAATAAAGTGGTGAAAATAGATCATTATTTTTTAAATAAAAAGCAATACTGTCACCTACATTACAGCGCCCATCTCCTTATGTAGGAGATAGGGCACTTATAATGTGGTGACAGAGTCTCTTTAAGTCCCACACAAACGTTACCGAAGAGTCGGGATTGTGAATAGACATCGCGTCCTGTCTGGAAGCGATGTCTATTCACTTTCAAGACACTTCAGTAACGTTAATATGTGAGTAAGTGACAGCACATCATGAACTAGCAAGATCACGATGTCTGAGTACATGAATGGAGAGAAGTGTATGACACTGATTGGTCAGCGTCATACACTTCTCTCCACAACGCCCAGTTGGGCATTAAGAAAGTCATTAGCATAAAGCTAACATAGGTCATAACTCCGTCAAAATTTGTCATTTTTCTAAATAAAAAACACTGCTGTAATCTACATTACAGCGCCGATCACAGTATGTAGAAGATAGGGAACTTATAATGTGGTGACAGAGCCTCTTTAATGCATGACCAGACACAGCCCATGAACAAGAACAGTGCTGTTAAGCAGACCCTTTTTCTAGCCCTGGAAAACACCTTCAAAGTACATGATGCTCAGTGATCGTTGTGTATGCAATAGCAGCCATGCCGATTAGGAACAATTTACATCATATCTGTAGTGCACTGTCAGCGTATATGCTAACGTGCCTATACAAATTAAAGTACAAACATCCTGGGATGCTGCAGCTTTAACTTTTTTCAGTACAACTGTAAACAGATATACAGCGCAGAATACTTATTTTTCCAGTCTATGCCAGACATTCAAAGAGACCGTTTCAAACATCAAATGCAGTGTGAATTTAGCCTTACACTTAAGGCCATGTTCACACGCTGTTTTCAGACGTTTTTAAGGGCGTAAACGCCTCAAAAAACACCTGAGCAAACTCAAGCTGGATGCCTCCAAACATCTGCCCATTGATTTCAATGGGACAAACGGCATTTCGTTCAGACAAGGCGTTTTTTTTATGCGTGGTTTTTTCAAACAAACGTAAAAAGAACTGCATGTCACTTCTTGAGCTGTTTTTCAATGTGTCAATAGAAAAACAGCTCCAAAAATGGCTCAAAAAAAATGCATTAAAAAACATTTGATGTTTTAAATACGGCTGAAAATCAGAAGCTGTTTTCCCTTGAAAACCGCTCTGTATTTTACAGCTGTTTTTACTTTAGTGTGTGAATGTAGCCTAAGAGTATGTTCACACGCTGAGTCAAAAACGGTTGAAAATTATGAAGCTGTTTTCAAAGAAAACAGCCTCTGATTTTCAGCCGTTTTTGAAGCTGAAAATGAAGCTTCTTTTAGGATTTAGGAATGAAATGAAGCTGCTTTCAAGGATTTATTTTCGAACACGCAGTTTTCCAATTTGGCGTAGAGGTGGTTCCCCCTTAACCGCGACAGGACATGGCGAACATGCTTCCGTTGTATCGTCAGATCAGGTGAGTAGATCAAGATATCGCTCAGATACATCACCGAACAGACATACAATAGATCACGGAATATGTTGTTCACGAATTCCTGGAACACAGCTGGAGAATTACATAATCCAAAGGGCATTACGAGTGACCGTCTCTGGTGTTGAATTGAGCTTTCCACTCATCACCTTTACGGATACGGATCAAGTTATTAGCCTCACGTAGATCCAGATTTATGAAAATCTTGGCTCCATGGATTCTATCGAAGAGGATGCAGTCAGCACCAGACCAAAGTAAGGGTTACTTGTTTTTGACAGTGATTTTATTCAGACCACGATAGTCTATGCAAGGCAGGAAGGATCCATCTTTTTTCTCTACAAAGAAAAATCCAGCTCTGGCTGGAGAAGTTGATTTCCTAATAAAGGATACGGATCAAGTTATAAGCCCCACTTATAGCCAGCTTTGTGAAAATCTTGGCTCCACAGATTCTATCGAACAGCTCGGGGATCGGCGATAAGGGGTACTTGTTTTTTACAGTGATCTTATTTAGACCACAACAGTCTATGCAAGGCCGGAGGGTTCCATCTTTTTTCTCTAAAAGGAAGGCAGGCACCGGTGAGCACAGTCCAGCTGGTGGCCGCGACTGCCAGCAGGAGGGGAACGTCGGCAGTTAGCGGCCTCCAGCGCTACAGGTACAATGCACCAGAATCCTCTTACAAATTGTTCCAAAAAACTGCAGTGACTGACGTGCGCCAAATTTATTATGTGTTTTAGGCACTGAATTTATTTAAGGCATGCACCATTATTTTACGCAAATTATTATGGTTGCATAAGGAAGAAAAAAAGTGTCTAACATGCCCTGTACGTTGCGCCAAATATATTATGCCATGTGCACCAAATTTATAAAAATGGATATCTGATTTGCCCCACATTGATAAGTCTCCCCCTTATGTACAAAAATAGATCTAAAAAAAAATAAATGGTGCACAATCAACTCATTTTTGCTCATACCGTAGAGCAATTCAAGATAGGGCTGGGCAATTATGGCCTAAATCAAAATCCCGCTTAATTAAACATGTAACCTCGATTAATCATTTTTTAGGCCACACCCCTTTAGCATGCCAAGCCATTTAATTAATATAGATCCGCTGCGCCTGCTGTATACTACTGTATATAGTATGTGCCCGACATAGCCCCACCACAGTATAATGTCCCTATAGCCGCCCCACCACAGTATAATGTTCCAATATCTACCCCCACACAATATAATTCCCCCATAGCTGCCCTCCTTGCAGTATAATGCCCCATACAGCCCCAATAGTGCCTAATAAAAATAATAAAATACATACTCATCTAATCCCGTTACAAGGAGGAGTGGAGGAGATCCCTCTGCTCCTCCGGTCTGTGTGGCTCGGTGCATATTTTCAGGTTCCGCTGCACTTCTGGCATATCGGTGCGTTTCAGGCATCCTATTGGTCCATTGTTTCCTCAATGTCTGCCCCATTAAATTCTTGCTTAGCCTCTATGCCCACGCGCCATGGCGGGTGGACAGTGCCCACCCCAATGATATATACACGAATGATGGGGGTTATATACAGGAATAATGGGGTTTATATACAGGGATGATGGGGGTTATATACAGGGATGATGGCAGGCTGCATATACAGCGATGATGGGGATCCCTGTATATAACTCCCATCATACCTGTATATACCAGCAATCATACCTGTACATAAACCCCCATCATCCCTGTATATAACTCCCATCATCCCTGTATACTGGGTTGATGGAGTTATATACAGGAATGATGGGGGTTATATACAGGGATGATGGGGGTAATATACAGGGAGGATGGCTGGTATATATACAGGCATGATGGGGGGTAATTTACAGGGGCCCCCATTATCCCTGTATATAACCCCATCATCCATGTATATACCATTAGGGCGGGCTCTGTCCGCTCATCATGGCGCGCAGGCATTGAGGCTAAATGAGAAGTAAATGGGGCAGGCATTGAGGAGACCGTGGACCAATAAGCTGCCTGAAATGCCGGTATATAGCAGAAGTGCAGCGGACTCCGAATACATTCGTGCTGAGCTGCTAACGGCTCAGCAGAGAGGCATGAGGCAGTGACGTAATTTCACCTGTCTGCGCTAAGCCTTAAGTGGCCAGCGTTATGCAGCGAAAAGTAGAGTAGGGAATTGAAGGTCCCATGCTCTACTATAGGGTTCAACTGTATCTGCGTCCTGACGACGCAAATACAGTTGAAAACCCCAGAAAAACGAAATGTGCAAGATGACCACAGTATTTAGTTTATTCTGCGGGTCGATACAATTACGGCGATACTGTTAAGGATCTGCCAGGCACAGCTTCTGTATCCACGCCCATAGGTAATCAGTCTGCCCCTGCTTCTATGTCTGTGAGACTGACTCCATCTTCCACCACTCAGGATGGCAGGCTTAGGAGTGGGAGAGCCTATCACAGCCTGGCCAGACGGAGCTAGCTCCCGCCCTCTGTCTATTTATACCTGCCTTTCCTGTTCCTCCTTGCTTGTGATTCTTCTCTGTTGGTTTCCTGGCCCTGCTGCAGCTTCTTGTACTACTTGTCCCTGCTTCGTATTGACCCTGGCTTACTGACTACTCTTCTGCGTTTGCTCTGCGTTTGGTACCTCGTACACTCCTGGTTTGACTCGGCTCGTTCTCTACTCTTGTTGCTCACGGTGTTGCCGTGGGCAACTGCCCCGTTTCCCTTTGTTCTGTGTTTCCTTGTCTGGTTGTCTGTCGTGCACTTACTGAGTGTAGGGACCGTCGCCCAGTTGTACCCCGTCGCCTAGGGCGGGTCGTTGCAAGTAGGCAGGGACTGAGTGGCGGGTAGATTAGGGCTCACTTGTCTGTTTCCCTATCCCTGTCATTACAGATACCTTATGTATAGAGTTTTTTTTTGTTTTTGTTTGGCAGCCTTTTATGTAACCATATTCTGAGAGCCCTAACTTTTTTATTTTTCAGTACAAAAAGCTGTATAAGGGCTTATTTTTTGCGGGACGGGTTGTAGTTATTGGTACTATTTTGGGTTACATGCAAACTTTTGATCACATTTTATTGTATGTTTTGGAAGGGGTGGTGGACAAAAAATAGCGATTATGGCATTGTTTTAAAAAAAAATTGCGGTGTTCACCGTGTGGGAAAAATAACAACGTTTTATAGTTTGGGTCGTTACGAAGGCGGTGCTACCAAATATTTGTACTTTTTTTAATGTTTTCATTTTTTCCTATAATAACAGACTTATTATAGGAAGAAAGGCAGTTTTTGGTTTTTCAACCTATAACTATTATTTTTATACTTTTGCACATTTTTATATATATTTTTTTTTATCCTGATCTTTATTGTTATGCATTGCACTAGCCACGTAGTGCAATGCTTTAGATCTGTCATATATTCACTGACAACAAGCCTATTAGGCTCCACCACCGGGCGGGGCCTAATGGGCTTCCGTAAGTGGTAGGCCAAGAGGCCATTGTTAGGGTTCCGGTTGCCATAGCAACCATCGGCACCCCCGTGATCACATCGCGGCAATGCTGATTATTTACAAACCACTAAGATGCCGCGATCGTTTTTGATCACGGCATCTGAGGGGTCAATGGCAGGGAGCGGAGCTAGCTCCGTCCCTTGCCGTTACAGCACGGTGTAACATACAGCTGACACCCACGGCTGTGGCAAAGGCTCAGCTCCTGAGCCCGCACCATCTTCTTTTTGCGAACAGGTCTTTTAGGCCCACCTCTGGGCGTGGCCTAATATACCTTTGTACTTGGCAGACAGGAGGCCATTGTTAGGACTCCGGTTGTCAAAGCAGTCAATGGTAATCCTGCGATTGCATCGCGGGGTGCCAATCTGCCAGTAACCCCATAGATTCAATACTCGCCTTTGAGGGCTGCATCTAAGGGATTAATCGGCCAGATTGGAGGCTAGCTCCGGTCCTGACCTTGCAGCAGTCGATAGCGTTAAACTATCAGTAGCCTGTTAATGCGATTCCATAATAGTACGTCATTTTGTGTTAACAGGCCAACGCCCGTGACGTAATAATACGTCATAGGGTGTTAAGGGGTTATGTGGAAAATATGTTATTCTTACAAGGGGAATAAGAAATATATGAGAGGATTATTACAGCGCTACAAAAAATAACGAAAGAATTCTCCTCTGAAAATTGGAGAGAAATGTATTTGAATATAATACAACAGACCCTTTATGCGTTTAACAAACTCTTGCAGCAATATATCCAGGGATATGAACAGAAGTGCCCAAAATGCCATAACTAAAAAGCCGATTTGCTTCACGGGTTATGGTTTTGCCCGAGAATACAGGTCTTCTGGAAAGAAGTAATAGATAAAATAAATAACCTTAATGGGACACAAATATCCATGGATATATGGTCGCATATCTTGAGTCAGATAGTAATCTAGGTGTGAGGGATAAAAAAACAGATTTAGCGAGTACAGTACACATGTAATGCTGATGGCAGCGAAAAAACAATTTTGGACCACTGGATCTATATGTCCCCCGACCTATACACATTTTAGAAACATTGTAAGGAGCCTGATAATTAGAATATAAAAACAATATGTACACAAAAAAAGTGGAAAAAAGTAAGGTCTAATAGAAAACTAAGTACCGTATTTTTCAGACTATAAGACGCACCTGACTATAAGACGCACCCAGGTTTTAGACAACAGAAAATAGGAAAAAATATTTCATATTTTACTACTTTTACAAAGAAAAAACTACGAGCTGTCGTTTTTATTGTCACCATTTTTTGGTACATATAATTTTTTGATCACTTATTTCATCTTTTTTAAGCGCTAAGGTGACCAAAAAACAACGACTGGTGTTTTCATTTTATTTTTTTACACCATTCACCGTGCGAGTTGAATAATGGTATATTTTAATAGTTCGGACTTTCACAGAAGCAGTGATACCAATTTTCTTTTTTACATTGTGCTTGGGGAAAAAGTTTTTTGGGGGACTTTTATATATATATATATATATATATATATATATATATTTTTTACACTCCTGAAAATGTATTTAACTTTTTTTTTTACACATTTTATTAGTTCCCCTAGGGGACTTGAACCAGCGATCGTTAGAAATGTATTACAAATGTATTGCAGTATATTGTCATTTTAGAAAGAAAGGGGGGGGGTGTTAAAACAAAAGAGAAGACACAGTTAAAATGATTTATCATGTTTTGAGATTTATGGAGACATAACATATGTATACAAGATTGAAGGTTTATTGTCTTTTGTATGTTATCAAATGGAAATAATAAAGTATTGATTAAAAAAGGTCGAGACCTCTGGACAAAACCCTTTGCAATAAGGTCCACTCCTTTCTTAAAAAAAAAAAAAAAAAAAGGATAAATAACTACAAAAAACATT